>NW_026712248.1:305000-462876 GCF_030504385.1 Musca domestica | reverse complement strand
AATAGCTAAAAACGCTGAAAACTCAATACTTAAGGAGTTATGGCCATTTTAAAATTCCTATTATTTCACACTTAAAAAAGTGATCACAAATAATAGCTAAAAACGCTGAAAACTCAATATTTAAGGAGTTCTGGCCATTTTAAAATTCCTATTATTTCACACTTAAAAAAGTGATCACAAATAATAGCTAAAAACGCTGAAAACTCAATATTTAAGGAGTTATGGCCATTTTAAAATTCTTACTAATTCACACTTAAAAAAGTGATCACAAATAATAGCTAAAAACGCTGAAAACTCAATATTTAAGGAGTTATGGCCATTTTAAAATTCTTACTAATTCACACTTAAAAAAGTGATCACAAATAATAGCTAAAAACGCTGAAAACTCAATATTTAAGGAGTTATGGCCATTTTAAAACTCTTACTAAATCACACTTAAAAAAGTGATCACAAAAAATAGCTAAAAACGTTGAAAACTTTGGTGGATTTTTTTTTGGTTATTGTTTGTTAGGTGGCATAACTTTTCAAAAAGCTTCTACATCCTGGCGAATTTAAGTAAATTCGGAATAAGGAATACATATTCTACAAAACTGCTAAAATTCAGACTGAAGTAGCTGTTCAAACATTTGAGTTATAGCCAAAAATAAGAATCTGGTTAATTTTCCAATGTTGCGAATTTTTTTAGGTAATCTCTTTTTAGGGGTCATAACTTATTCATTCCTTCACTTTGTAATGAAAATATTGTTGGATTCGGAAAGAAGATGGTCTCATCTATTAAAGTTATGGAGGTCTGGCCGATGTAGCTTGGAAATTAAGAGAGATATGGGCGAAAAATTACGTGTGCTCAATTTTTTTCAATTGTAAAATTTTTGGGTTATCAACTCTTTGGAGGTCATAAATTCTGAAGTATTTGTTGTATTTTGTTCAAATAAAATAATTTCGAAAGCGTAGAGCCTCTGTAGCAATGTGTATTAATTAAAAAGGCGTGTCTTGCTTAATACCAGAGATATCGCCAAAAATATACATGTGCTTAAAATGTTTACTATGTGAGATTTTTTAGGTTATCTTCTTCAAGAGGTCTTAACTTATTGACCTATTACTTTCTTTATCAAACCTGTTTAGATTTGGAAAGAAGGAAGTCTATTCTACATAATTTACACAGGTCGCACCACCATAGCCATGAAAATGAGAGAGTTATGGGCAAAAATGTATACGTGCTTAGTTTTTCTGCATTGTGGAATTTTTTGAGTAACAACATTGTGGAGCTCATAACTTCTGAAATATTTGATGTATTTTGCTCAAATAAAATAATTATGAAAGAAAATAGCCGTGGTCATACTCGGAATCAATTATGTAGACGTAACTTTTTAATTACCGGAGATATCGCCAAAAATATGCATGGGCTGAATTTTTTCTCTGTGTGACTTTTTTTGGGTAATCGGTGTTTAGAGGCCATAACTTTCGAAGCAGCCACTGCTTGGCAAAAAAGGCTTCAGATTTTTAAAGAAGGGAGTTTAATCTATACGATTTAAAAAAATCGCTCAATTATTGCTCGAAAATCAGCTGAGTTATGGACAAAAATATACAAGCACTTAATTTTCCGGCTTTGTGGCATTTTTTGTGCAATCATATTCGAGAGGTCATAATTTTTTGAAAAGCGATTTTTTTCGTATGAAAACAATTGAAATAGTAAAGATAAAGGGCTAAGAAACAAGTTAAATAAATATTCCGCTAATGTAGTTATTGAAATACCAAAGATATTGGCAAAAATATGCGTGTGCCCAATTAATTACATTTAAAGCGTTTTTTAGGTAAATGGTCATAACTCCTTAAATATTGACATTTCGGGATTTTTAGCCCATTTTTGTGTTGAGATATTTAAGGAGGAAAAATGGCATATTTTAAAATGGCCATAACTCCTTAATTATTGAAATTTCGGGGTTATTAGCCTATTTTGTGTTGAGATATTTAAAGAGGAAAAATAGCATCTCCTAAAATGGCCATAACTCCTTAATTATTGACATTTCAGGGTTGTTAGCCCATTCTTGTGTTGAGATAGCTAAAGAGGAAAAATACGATATTTAAAATGACAAAGACGAGTTGAGTAGAGCGGACCGGGGAGTCTTCGCACAGAGGAGCCAAGGATTCCAGGAACTTGCATGGATCTGTTTACAGCCGAATCTTAAGACTTATTTCCTTTCTAAATCTCTTTGGTATATTCAGGCTCCCTAACCCTTTTGAAGACTTATAGCGACCAGGATTAAGACCTCCACATTAGAACAAATGTGACCTCTACTTACCCCCTTCACTTTCAGCATTTCCAGTTCCTGATCTTCGCTCTTCATGACAATATTTTTGCTAAAATCTTCCCATTTCAGGCCGTTAATGTAATCAAACTCCAAATCTCCCTCCAGATCCATGTCCTCTGCCATTTGACGTTTACTTTTGCTCCACAAAGTTTCCAGTACTTCCAAGTGATTAAGTTCAATTTCTCCAGGAAAGTCCAGGACACCATTCTTGATGAAAAATTTCTCGCCATTCAGGTTCTCTATTTCCAATTCCTCAACCTCTAAAGTGTCCAAATTTAGTTGTTGTATTTCCTCATCCTCCAAATCGCGACGGGATCTAAGAGAGCTTAGGGTTTGTTCAAATTCCTCCAAGGTTGCTATGAGTGTATCCAAGTCGATGGCCTCATCCTGATCAGACCATTTGTGGTTGTTGATAAAAATCTCCTCCACCTCGCCATTGAAGTGGAACTCTGGGGTTTCTAGGCTAGAGATTTCATTACTCATCTGCTGGAGTAACACTTCCTCGGGGGTCTCCAGAAATTTCTGGGCTTCCGCTAGTAAATTATGTCTTTCTCTCAGCAAGGATTGCAGTAACTCAAAGGATTCCTTGAGTTCCAAATATTCGGAATTTTCTTCTAAAATTTCAAAATTGAAGTGAAAAAGATGAGATTTTCCCTTGGGATTTGCTGAGAGTAGGGAGATTTTCTCTTCATTGGAGGAGTGCAAGACAATGGCTCCCTTGAAATTTATTTCGGCCTCTGAGAGTTTTTGAGAGTCTTTGAGCGGTAATTGAGTATCAAATGTCTCACCATTCCAAATGAGAGCATCAAGAGAGCTGCCATTGAGTGTTTGGTGTTTTGTGAGCAATATCAGGTGATCTCTCTGGTGTTTTACAGGGATGGCCATAAATGAGTCCACCTGACCAAATGTGGCATCCAATTGGTTGATAATTTTAAATCGGCCTTGTTGATATCTCAAAATCTGCGACTCCTTGGCGGCCACTGCCAAATATGTTTTGCCAGAAATTTGAAATCCTTTGAAGGAATGCAGACCAGGTATCTCCAAAATTTGTTTCTCTTGAAAATTTAATTGGTCTCTTAATGAGTTTTCCGGCTCATGGCAATAAATCACAATTTTGTTGGTTTGGGGTATGAGGAGCAGTATATCCCCTCCCGATTGAAATAATTCCACTTCGTGAGCAGAGAGATTTTCAAATTCCAGAGTTTGCTCAACTTTGACCTTTTTCGATTTGATTTTGAATTTATAAATATCCAGTGTGGCATTGGCAAAGCTGACCAGCAAATAGTCGCGGGACCTAAAGGAGAAATATTTCATTTGCCTGATATCACCATCCAAGGTCCAGTTGCCAAAGAACTCAAATTGAGAGCCCAGTTCCGGATAATTGCGATACCAGAGAATGTGGCGCCCAATGGCAGCTAAGAGTAATCCCTCCGGCCTTTGTTGCTCAAAATTCCAATGGCTATAGGTTTCGAGGGCGGCAATGGGATTTTCGATTTCTATGGTGGCCAGGGAGGTGTTTTGGTGATTTTTATCGCTTTTTATGATCATGAGGTCTGTGTAACGTTTGCCAATGTAATAATTATGGTCAGCATAATTTAAATTTTGCCATTCGGAAATATTTTCCACGGTCCAGGGGAGGGAGAAGTCCTGTTCTATGGATTTTATGTGCAACATGTCCTGGGTGCGGGGTAGGGAATTTTGCAAAGCTGCCATATCCTCTTCATTGAGGTCTTGTAAAATTCCTGAGGAGCTTAAAACTTGGGGAGGTGGTTCCAGAAGATCTGAAAAAAGTAGGAAACAAGAAAAAAGAGGTCTTTGATGAGAAATAAAATTAAACGCCATTTAAAAGGGTCCACGAAATTTGGTCTGTCATCAGGAAAAAAATTTAGGACTAGTTTCTTAATCTCAACAAGTAAAAAAGCTGTAAGTTCGGCCCGGCACCTTCAAAAAAAAAAAAAATAAATAAATAAAATAAAATAAATAAATAAATAAAATCCGTTAAAAAATTCTCTTAAAATCTTAAAAATAGCGAATTTAGCCGTTATATTTGGGTATGACCATATGGACCTGCATAGGTAATTTTTTCATAAGCCATTACAATATTCAAATGCGAAACTTAAAAAAAATCGGTGAAAAATATCGCTAAAATCATCAAAATACCGAATATCGGGAGGTGCCGTTACAAGGGGGCTATACGAAGACGTAGACCTGCACAGACAATTTTCTGTCTTAGGCTGTAGTATCTATAACTAATTTCAAATACCAAATTTGAAACAATTCCGGTGAATAATGTAGCAAAAATCATCAAAATACCGAATACCGGGAGGTACCGATATAGGGGGGCTATACGAAGACGTAGGCCTGTACAGACAATTTTCTGTCATAGGCTGTAGTATCCATTGAGAACTTCAAATACCAAATTTGAAACAATTCCGGTGAAAAATATCGCTAAAATCATCAAAATACCGAATATCGGGAGATACGCTTATATGGGGGCTATACGAAGACGTAGACCTACATGGTCTATTTTCTGTGTTATGATGTAGTATCTATTGAGAACTTCAAGTACCAAATTTGAAACAATTCCGCTGAAAAATATCGCTAAAATCATCAAAATACCGAATATCGGGAGGTACCGTAATATGGGGGCTATACGAAGACGTGGACCTGCATAGACAATTTTCTGTCATAGGCTGTAGTATCCATTACGAACTTCTAATACCAAATTTGAAAAAATTCCGGTGAAAAATATCGCTAAAATCATCGCAATACCGAATATCGAGTGGTACCATTATATGGGGGCTATACGAAGACGTAGATCTGCACAGACAATTTTCTGTCATAGGCTGTAATATCCATTACGAACTTCAAATACCAAATTTGAAAGAATTCCGGTGAATAATGTCGCTAAAATCATCAAAATACCGAATATCGGGGGGTACCTTTATATGGGGGCTATACGAAGACTTGCTCCTGCACAGAAAATTTCCGCCATAAACTGTAGTATCCATTTCGAACTTCAAATACCAAATTTGAAACAATTCCGGTGAATAATGTCGCAAAAATCAGCAAAATACCGAATATCGGGGGGTATCGTAATATGGGGGCTATACGTAGACGTAGACCTGCATGGTCCATTTTCAATAACAAAAGTCCTGCAGACATAATATACATTTGAGTAAAACTTTATCCATCTAATTAATTTCGTTCGGAAGCTAGAGTGATTTCCACAGACGGACGGAAGAACGGACATCGCTAAATCGACAAAAAATTTTATGCTGATCAAGGGGTCCAAAACGCTTTGATCAGCATAAAATGCTTATGCTTTGTGGGGTCTAAAATGTATATTTCGAGGTGTTACAAACGGAATGACAAACTTAATTTACCCTCCATACTATGGTGGGGATATAACCTATGCCTTGAGGATGATCGAAATTTGTAAGAAACCTAAATTTTTCCTCCTTGGAATCGTTTCCTGTGTTGAAAACTAAAAATTAGGATTTTAGAAAAAACTATCTTCTAAAAATTTTGTAGTAGGCTCGGACCCGTCGGCATCCTCGTCTGTGATCAAAACTAAAAATTTCTTAACATGTTGTAGTTGGCTCGGAACCGTCGGCATCCTCGTCTTCCCGAATTTTTCAAATTTTTTTTACATCTTCGTGTCATCATCGAACTCTACCTCCATAATTTTTAAACATTCCCCGGGTGCTGGCTCATTTTCATCTGGGATTTCTGGACATCATTTTCCTGATCTTCCATTTTCCTGAACTTTTTGAAATAGGTTCTTAGGCCCTAAAATCCATACTTACCTTCATCGGACCCCACAAGAGTAGGAGTAACCTCATAATTTATTCCATCTTCTGTCAATTTGCCCCAATTATTTTCGGTTTTCCCATTCTCTCCCTTGATCTCTTCAATTATCTCTACATGTTTTTGTTCGGACTTTAGATTTTCTATCAGCGGAATTGGTTGCAAGGCATCCACAGGTGTTACAAAAAATAAATGCTACAAAAATATTGATTTTTTATTTAATTTATTTTCTGTTTATTTTTAATTTTTTTATATTTAAATTTTTTTATTTATTTTCAAATCAAATTTTCTTAAAAAGCTCACTTGGATTATCACAAAGTTTGACACTAAAATTACAAAAACAATGAAATTTTTCCACAGTGACCGAGACATTTTCGAGACAACGTTTTCAACGACGTTTCACAATTTACAATTCCATTGTGAGTCTTAAAGATAATAAAACAAAGTAAAAACAACACTTAAAATAGGCACTGAAAAATAACGGATTAAAATGGATGGAAGAAGGATGGCAAGCTCAAGAAACGAAAAGAATCATGGAAAACGGCTGGCAAGAAAAATATGTGAATAAATTAGAATTAAATATGTCCAAAAATAAATAATTATTAAATATATATTTTTTAAAAAATATTTTTTAATAATAAATATTTAATTTATATTTTTATATTTAATTTTATTAATTTTACAAAAAAAAAAAATATTTATTATAACTTATTTGTATTTTAATTTTATTTTAAATTTAAAAAATTGTATTAATTAAAATGAAATATGATAAAAAAGAAATAATTTTTTCTATATATTTTTTTAATAAAAGTTTAATTTATATATATTTTTTTTTGGCAAAAAACAATTTTTTGTTTTATATTTTTTATAGTATCCAAATTTTTATTTTTTTGTTTATATATAAAAAAAATTATAACATAAAATAATATTTTTTTCTTTTTTAAGTGTTTTAAGTTTAATTTATATATATTTTATTATTATTTTTATTTTATTTTTTTTAATTAAAAAAAAATGACATAAAATAATATATTTTTATTTTTTAAATATTTTTCTTTTTTATAATCAATATTATACTTATTTTGTTTTATTTTTGTATTTTTCATAATTAAAACATTGA
This sequence comes from Musca domestica, assembly GCF_030504385.1. Classification (NCBI taxonomy): domain Eukaryota; kingdom Metazoa; phylum Arthropoda; class Insecta; order Diptera; family Muscidae; genus Musca; species Musca domestica. Next base: position 455,640 of record NW_026712248.1, on the reverse strand, counting down.
TTTTTGGATGGAAGCATTGATTAAAGGATGCAAGCTCAAGAAACGAAAAGAATCATGGAAAATGGCTGACAGAAAAATATGTGCATTAATAAAAAATTAAATATACCCAAAAATAAATAATTATTAAATCTATATTTTTTTTTAAAAATTAATAATATTTTAATAACAAATATTTAATTTATATTTTTATATATATTTAAATTTTATTAATTTTACAAAAAAAATATTTATTATAACTTATTTGTATTTTAATTTTATTTTAAATTTAAAAAATTGTATTAATTAAAATTAAATATGATAAAAAATAAATAATTTTTTCTATACATATTTTTAATAAAAGTTTTATTTATATATATTTTATTTTTTTAATTTTGGCAAAAAATATTTTTTTGTGTTATAAGTTTAATAGTAACCAAAATTTTTATTTTTTTATTAAAAAAAAAAATTATGACAAAAATAATATATTTTTATTTTTTAAGTATAAGCTTAATTTATATTTATTTTATTTTTTTAATTTTGGCAAAAAATATTTTTTTGTGTTTTATTTTTAAAAGTATTCCAAATTTTTATTTTTAAAAAAATTATGAAATAAAATAATATATTTTTATTTTTTAAGTGTTTTTCTTTATTACATTTCTTCTATATTTTACTTATTTCGTTTTATTTTTGTATTTTTCTTAATAAAACCATTAATTTTATTAAATTTTTATATTAATTTCACCCTTTTTTCCACATTTCAATTATAAAATTCCAAATTCTGTCAATTTCCTTGCGTACCACCCAGTATTTTTTTATCCCAAAATAATCCAATGAGAATATCTTCCCATTGTATGCAAGCAAGTTAACAGTACAGTGGAGAGTGATAATTCCTCTCCATCTCACTCTCTCTCTTTTCCCAATTTCGCATTGTATTGTTAAACAAATATTTACATTGCTGCTGTTCATCAACCAAAGCAGCTGTCCAACTGTTAGCAGTTGACGTTTCCTTCGTCTCTCATTCTGCTAAAGTATAGTGATGACAATGTGTTTACTGAACACAGCTCATGTTAGCTGCCCATTAACATTGTATTAAATGTTAAGGGTTGCCATCGTGTGTTTTTCTTTGATATTTTGAATTTATGTTGATATTTAAGGGAAATCAAGTAAAAATTGTTTTAAATTAAATCGAATTGAACTTTTGATAACCTCCATAATAAACAATTGGAAATTATTAATAAAATCTTTAATATGATTGGAACAGACAGGTGAGAGCTAAAAATGTCTTAAACGACATTGAATTATGCCAAGATTATGAACACATAAATATAGATTTAATTCATAAGTCTCCTTTGAAGTCTTTCTCAGCCTTCTAGCTTCCAAGTTTAGACACCCTCAGCTAACCTTTAAGTGCACCATGACCCTACAGCCGTTTCTTCAGTTTGTAGATAAAGACTTTCGAGCACTTTTGGTCGTCTAAGAAGACTAGCCAGTCGTGCGATTTTGTAACTCATTTTTTGTGTTACCGACAAAAATCGGTACAGTTCAAATGCATAAAATTTCCGTAAATAACGACATTTGCCGGCAAGTTAGCGACAAAAAGTAGTCGCTAAAGCCTAAGATCAACTTTTTTATATTTTATATAAAAATATTGCGTATGAAACTCATAGATTTTTTGTCGGTAACTTAAAAAATGAGCTAGAGAATCCCACTACAGGCCTAGTGTCGCTTATAAAGACTCTATGATTTTTAAATTATTATAATCCTTAAGACTTTAAGTCGCCTATAAAGCTTATATTTCCTTCCTGTACTTGTTAAAAGACTCCTTACTTTTAAGTTCGCATAAAAATATTCTATGGCTTGGCTTAGTCTCACATTGACAGATTTACCTCGGCGAAATGTTTATAATTTCGGTAATTAATGAAAATTTTCGGCAGGTTAGGGACCAAAATAAAGTAGCCGATAAGTCCCACCGATAGCAACAATTGTGCCAACTTTAATTTAGACTTTTTCTTTCATAATTTAAAGTTTCCATTTTACCAATATTTAATTGAATCCTCTGTTAAATATCAAATATTGTCTTTGTTTTTTTTTTATGAAAGCTTCATGAAGTCATCATGCCTTCAAGAAACACTTAAATCATTTATGACTTCCTGAATCGTTAGCTTGGTCATATAAATTGCCCGAACCTTCATTGAATCTATAAATTCTCTATAAGTCTTCCCTAAGACTCTATAGATCTTCCTAAAAAAAAACAATGAGGAGAGGTAAAATTTGGGCGGGGAACCGAATCACTCCAAAAATCATTCTTGTGGAGAATATATTACGAATGTGAGGAACTTAAACACCAAATCGGATGAAACGTATCTTTGGACCAATAGCTATATCTGCATCGATTTTTACCAAATTTAAAGTAATTGTTTATAGGCTAAATTCGAATATGGCGCAAAATGAAATTGGAATCGGACGAAAATATATATCCCATTTATAGGGATCTATTTGTAAATTTGGACCGGTTATCATCAATTTCAATAGAGTTCGTCCTTTAAAGATACTTTAAATACTATTTCAAATCTATTGTAAAAACTTCAGCTGACTTTCTGAAGATTTCAGGACCTGGTGTATTATTTGTGGAGCATACTTTTGACTGGAAAGACTTCAATTAACTACTATGATAGCTTTCTTAACCTTAAATCTCTTTAGCAGTTCTATAAACATTGTTATTTTTCAGTTAGCTCATAATGATTTAAGTAAGTCTTCAACTGCCCATAAAAATAACTGTCTTGAACTTCCTGAATCTGAAGAAAGCTTCCAATAAAATATTTGTCTTCAACCGACTGTACAGTCTTTCCAAGACTTCTGGTCTAATTGGAATTTATATTTATTTTAATTATCGGTATTGAAAAAAATGCACTGAAAACTGGGGATAGAGGTTACAGCTCTGCTCTGAGTGATCATTTCCTTCTACATTTTATAATTCTCTACATTCCATTTTAAACATTTGGTCCTTCGAGCCGGACAAAATATTGTTTACAACAATTGACAAGAAATCTCTAATAATTTCATAGGAAGGCGTCCAAGAGCATTTTACGTAGGGGCACTCCATCCTTGTGGATCTTTGCTGTATTTATCGCCAATTTATTTATAATATTTAGATGTTTATAATTGAATCTATTTTTAATAGTCGATATATTCATATATCCCTACGATCCTCGTATCGTAGATCTTTTTGTACATATCCTGCTTCTCCGCATTTAAAAACTATATTTCTTTATTTTCTTTGAAAAGTTGTTCTGATTTTCTATTTTTCTCCCTTTAATTTTATTGTAATTATATTTCCATTTTCATATTTTTTTTAATGATTTCAATAATTTGTTATGCTTTAACTTATCATTGCTAATTTCCAAAAGTATTGGCAACCCTGCTCTCTTTGCATTAGCGTTCTATTAAAAGAGCCGGTCTCATTGGTAAACAATGTTAAAGCAAGTCACAGACACACACTCCCTACAAACACAATGCACTGTTATTTATGTTGGGCCACTACCAAACGTGCTCTCTCTCTATCTTTCCCCACAATACGTTCACACACTCTCTCGCGCTCACCACAATTCCACATTGAACTGTTAACTTAGTGAAGGCAACCAACAAACCAAGGCACTCGATGTTATGTTTTTCAGTTGTTACTCTCAGTTCTACCGATGCCAAACGATTTAACGGCAAAACAAAACGAAGGTCCACACCACAAAACCCCCGTACGAATGGTGGTGGTTAAGGAAAGAAAACCTTAATAACAAAAAAAAATACAAAAAAGAAATACTAAATAAAATTTCGCTGTGGAAAAAACAACAAAATATATAATAATAACAAATAAATATTAATTGTGATTGATATTTGTTAAATAAATTAATGGCCCATTGAAAAGGGTGTTAAAAAAAGAGAAAATTAATAGTGGTTTTGTGAAAAGTCAGTGGAATTATTGTTGCCAATTATTTGGTGCTGTGATTTCCATTTCAAAGGAATGCCAGAGAGAGAGGGAGCCGGAGAGCAAGAGAGGGTGTTGCAGAAATAAAGGAAATCGAGTAGAAATAACCTGGCAATTGTTGGAAAAATATAAAAAATTGTTAAAATATATCAAAATATTATAAAAATTGTGTGTCAATTGTTGAAATTTAAAAAATAAATCCTTGAAAAAATCGCCAGAAATTGTGCAAAATTTGTTTTTGTGAAAAAGGGTGTGTTCTTGAGCTGCTCACCACTCGTAATCGTCATTATCCTCATATTTGGCGTCAAAAGCCTGTCAAAGTCAAGGACTTTGCTGCAGTCTTTATTTTTGGATCCCTGGCAGATGAATTTCAATTTTATATTCAAAAACATTTTTGGAAAAAAAACTCAAGAAGGTAATTTAAAGTTAATAAAATTTGTTTTATTTTTTCCCAGAGAGAGAGCCAGCCGGGTATGACATCCTCCCCTTTTAGAGTAAGCAGTGGCTGGCAGGCTGGCTGTTGCCGCTCCTTTTTTAAAATACCCTGACCTTTTTTTACGACTTTACATCGGCGGCTATTTTTAAAGTTAATGTGGTTGTTGTCTATTTTTGTTGCTGCTGTTATTGTTGTTGTTGATTTTTTGTAACTGGAGTTGCTTAGCAAATATATACACATTCTTGTTCCTACGGCCAGGCTGGTTGGCCTGCCACGGGATGTTTTCCATGTTGTGTGTGTGCGTTTTTTTACGCTGCCTGGCTTCAATCCCTTTTTTTGGTACCCCGTCATGCCGGCCCCCCTTCCCCTGTAAATTCCTCACAATAACAAAACATCTGAATTTTGCCAATTTATTTTTTGTTTGCGCCCAACAAATCTGCAATGTTTAACCACCACACAAAACAATAATTACTTTATTGTTGTTGCTGCTGCCATGGCAGCTATTGTTTGTTAATTTTTTGTTGTGATTCCGTTTTGTTATCTTCCCTAAGTCCAGAATTAAAAAAAAGCTTTGTGAATAAATTTGGCGCGTGCAACGTACAATTTTTGCTATTCTGGAGTAGAAACCAAAAAATAACCAAGATTTCCAGTTTTTGACTCCAGATCCCATCCTCTTAAAATTCCTACTCCCGATTTGTATATCTTTCCCCATTTTGGGGAAATCAAAATCCCCTTTCCTTAATAACCCTAACTAGGTCTCTGCTTGTCCGCCAGTGCAATTGAATTTTCCCGAATTTTTGTTGTTGTTTTTTTTTGCTTTCCTTACCTTACCCGGTAGAAAAATCAATAAATGTATCCGGGATTTATGTGTCAATTCTATGTTTCCATTTCAACAATGCCAGCCTTTGCTGAGGGGGACACCCTGCGCATGATTTCCCACTTAACATTAAAATGCTCTCGCATTGCTGACTCTCGCTCGCTCTCTCTATCTCAGCATAATGTCAACAAATCATCTCTTTTTTATCCTTAATTCCCCATTCAAAACGAACAACAACAACTGCAGCAGGAGCAACAAGAGAAAAATACAAAAATACGCCGGAATGCAGCTGAAGAAGTACCACCAATGATATTTTTTCTGGGGGAAAATATCATTAGTGATTTTTTTTTTTTTTTGCAAAAAATATCACAAGTAATAATTTTTTCAAAGAGAATTGTTCTTTCATTAACCAAAAATATTACCAGTGATAGTTTGTTTGTGGAGAAATATCACCAGTGATACTTTGCCTATTGAAAAAATGTGATAAATTTTCAACCGAAAACTACCACTTTTTCTTTCGAAAAAAATAGCAGTGATATTTTTTCTATAGAAAAATAGTAGCTGTGATAATTCTGCGGACAAATATTAACAGTAATAGTTATAATTTAAAATATATCACCAGAAAAATATCATCAGTAATATTTTTCCCATTAGAAAAATATTTACAGTTATACATTTTCTATAGAAATTTGTCACCAGATATATGTTTTCTAGAGAATAATTTCACCTTTTCTTTGGAAAAAATCAGCAATGATAATTTTTCTATGGAAAAATATTAGCAGTGATATTTATTCTGTGGAAAATATTAACAGTTATAGTTTTTATTAAAAAAATGTCACAAGTGATAGTTTTTCTAAAGACCGAAAATCACCAGAAAAAGTTGTTTTGTGTAAAAATGTCACCAGTGATATTTTTTCTATAGAAAATTATCACCAGTGATAGTTTTTTTTAACATAAACATATCTTCTGTCATACTTTCGCTATAAAATGTTACCAACAGTGATGGTTTCATATAACAAGTGATAGTTCTTCCACAGAAAAATATCACCAGAAAAAGATGTTCGGTGTAAAAATATCACCAGTGGTAGTTTTATTCTAAAGAAAAATGTCACTAGTAATAGTTTTTCTAAGCAAATTTCTAGATCTAAAGAAAAATGTCATCACTGACAGTTTGTTAAAAGAAAAATATACCAGTGATAGTTTATATTTAAAAAAAATATCATCAGTGGTTCATTTCTATAGAAAAATATCACCAATGACAGTTTTTTTGTGATATTTTCCCTATTTTAACAGTGATGGCATTTTTTATAGAAATTTGTCACCAGTGATAAGTTTTATATTTTTTCTCTATTTATATTTTTTTTGTAGTTTTTCTTTAAAAAAAATTATCACCAGTCATACTTTTTCTCAAGTTTCCCATTGGAAAAATATTAGAGGTGAAGTTTTCTACAGAATATTATCACCTTTCCTTTGGGAAAAATCAGCAGTGATATTTTTTCTATAACAAAATATTTGCAGTGATAATTATTCTGCGGAAAATATTAACAATGATACCTTTTTTCTATAAAAAAATAGCACCTGTGATAGTTTTTCTAAATAAAAGCACCTCAATAGATAAATATCACCAGTGATATTATATACAAAGAAAAACATTATCAGTAATGATTTTTTGAAAGACAAATACAAATTTTCTAAAGAAAAATATCACAGTGGTACTTTTCTACAGAAAAATATCACCAATCATATTTCCTATAGATTAATATTACCAGTGATAGTTTTCTATGGATAAATATTACCAGTGATAATTTTTCTATTGAAAATAGTGTGATATTTTTTTCTGTAGTGATGATAAATAAGCTGACAGCTGACTGAGTAACTGAAGTCCGGTCTCAAGAGGCTTAAGTGACTAATTGAAGATCTAGGAAGTATTTCTAAAATTGCTGAAGGTTCAGAAAGTTTTCACTGAATAACTGAGGGCTTAGGAGAGCCTTCAAAACGAATTTGAAGTTGAGGGGAGATTTGCGAGAGGTCTTTATAAAAGAGTTGAAGGCTTTAGGACCTAAATTTAGGTGTCCTAATCAGAACTCCGAATAATTCGATATTTCTCGAGAGTGGGAAAAATACTCGAGCGGGAGTACTTAAAGAGTATGAATTTTATATAAAGTTCACTCTTCTTTTGTTGTAAGAGAGAGCGAACACAAGTTTCCCCTTTAAAAAAATTGAGAAGGAGTCCAAAAACTCGAAATAGAGTAAGAGTTTACTTTTAGAGCCGAACCGAGTGGAAAAATAAATGTATATTTGTATGATTTGTGCGTAGCGATGTTTTGTTCGAATTCGAGCGAATTTTACTCCCACTCGAAATCGAGCAAAATATATTCGCTTTTATTCGAATGAAATACGAAAATAGAGAACACTCAAATTATTTTTTTTCTTCTTATTCGCACTCGAATTCGAGCGAGTTTCACTCTCTACTCAGATTCGAGCAAGCATTTCTGAACTCCTCAAGAACATTCGTAGAAGACCTAATGAACCTAAAGAGCCTTGGATAATTTTTTTTCAACCCAATGAAGTCTTCGTTGTAATTTCTGATAATTAATAGGATTTTCAAACCAATGAAGCCTTCGCAGACATTATTTAAGACTATTAAAATAGTGGAAGGAGAAAATCTGTCTATAAAGACGCTGCAGGGCCTGAAAGTCTTTGGGGGAGGTTTTTTAAGACTATGACTTGCCCAAAATGGCTAAGTGAAGGCTCCTTGAGACTTGAGCTCATATGATATAATACTCGTATGTGAGATAATGTCCCAGGGAAGTTTTATGAAAAGTTGAGAAACCATGGCATATGAGCGAGACCATTGCAACAATCACCCTAAAAGCTCCCAGAGATTTGAAGTCATAGGTGAGATAGGTTCCCAGGGAAGTTTTATATACCAGCTGAAGAGTAAAGAGAAACTATAGAATAAGAGGGTTGTGTAATATAAAGTCCTGGAGGCTCAGAAAGACCAAACCATTTACAGTTATCCTATAAATACTAAGGATCCGCTACCTGAGACTTGCGGTCATAAAGTATTGAATATGTGATATAAAATCCTCAGGAACTTTTATAGACAAGCTGAAGTCATGAGCAACCATGAAATATAAGGGTTGTGTTATGCAAAATGCAGGATACTCAGAAAGGCGAGACCAGCTACAAGCAACCTTAACAAAACTCCCTAAGACTTGAGCTCGTGAAGTATTCGATAGGTGAGCTAAAATCCCATGGAAGTTTTGTAGACCAATTGGAGAATTGAGAAACCATGAAATATGAGCGTAGGGAGACCTAAAAAGGCTTAGGAACGGCTCCCTGAGACCTGAGGTCAGCATGTATTCAGTATGTGAGATAAAGTCCGAGGGAAGTTTCATAGACAAGCTGAAGTCTTGAGAAACCATGGAATATGAGGGCTGTGTAATATAAAGTCCTGGAGGCTCAGAAAGACTTTAGCGAAACCATCTTCAATTATCCTATGAATGCTAAGGATCGGCTCCCTGAGACTTGCGGTCATAAAGTATTGAATACGTGAGATAAAATCCCTAGGAAATTTTATAGACCACCTGAAGTCTTGAGCAACCATGGAATATGGGGGTTATGTAATATAAAGTCCTTGAGGCTCAGAAAGACTTAAGCAATACCATTTACAATTATCCGATGAATGCTAAGGATGATAAAATCCCTAGGAAATTTTATAGACCACCTAAAGTCTTGAGAAACCATGGAATATGAGGTCTGTGTAATATAAAATCCTGGAGGCTCAGAAAGATTACAGCGAAACCATATTCAATTATAGTCTTACGAACCTATAAAGGTTTACGAAAGGCTCCTCGAGACTTCATCAGTATTCCATAAATGAAATTAAATCTCTGGGAATTTTTATGAGAAATTTAGGGAGCTCAAGAGGGTAATTAGAGGCACTGCCAGGGAACACTCAAAGTTAAGTCGAAGTCTTCGGGAATTTTTGTGGGAGAACTTAAAATACCCTGATATTTCATGGTTCTTTTGCCAGAGAATTCCGCATTTTATGTAATTTTTTCCAAAAAATTTTGGGGGTAATAGTTCCAGTTTCTCCTGCAACTGGTACTAGAGTTGAACATCAGGTTAGGCAATAAATTTTATGGGAATAATTAAATTAATTTTGGCTATTAAACTTTACGCTTCTCTTCGGTTCGTAAATCTTTTACTCTTTTCACCACAAAGACCACTTAATCCGATTACAAATTTTATAATACCAATAAAAAGTACTGCTAATCCTTGACAAGTTCCAATAGCCTCATAACCATAAAACTATTAAACGAATTTGTTTATTTTGTTGTATAAGCAATTACAACAAAGTGTGTGTTTACACAAACTTACTTACATATTTATGATTTTCAAAGAGGAAATGTCCTGCTCTCTGCAAGAGTTGTGCTTGAGTACATCGCAATCCTTGAAGGTCTGACAGGCAACCCGTGGATTTGATGCGCTTGCATGCAGCTGTGTGTGTGAGTGTGTGTTGAAGGACAATGGATGCATTTGCTTATCTTTAACATCTTCTAACCAATGACTCAATGATAGGATGATGGTGTCATAAAGTGGGAAAGTGTGTGCGAGCATTTGGGTGCCGGCATGAATAATTTCGGTGGTGGTGGTGGTGATGATTACGATATTGGATAATATGGTAGATTCTCGGTAATACGTTTTTATTGTGCGGAATAATTAATGTTATTTCAGAAGTTGTTATTATTATTGTTTCAGGAAGATATTTATTCAAACGAGTGGTTACAGTGAGGGACAAAAATGGAATAGTTCTTATGGAAAATTCTGAGCTAAAGCAATTAAAGTCCTGGAATCTTCAGAAGGCTCTGGAAGCCGAGAATTGAATATGAAATACCTAATTGAAAGGAAGACAAGACATGCTCTCAAAATATTTCAGAGCAAAATTCTAGCTGACTCACTCCTTGGCAAATCAGTTCCCAAGAAAAGAGTAATGAAAAGATCCTGGAGGAGGACACAAATAACACAGGTATTAGTTACAGAATTGCAGTACTGCATACCCTACTGTGCTTAAGTCCACTGAGTATACATGTAGAGGAACAGGCACTCTATGATTTTAAGGCATGTAAGGAATGTGAGGGTGGTAGCCAATACAAGTGGCTATATTTCTCCACCTGACATACACATACCTAACAGAGACACCTGGCCCCATAACAATCCACTTTTCCACGTCATAGCTGTTTTTACCGACGCTTCAAACGGTTGGGCTGTGCAACGGGAGCTGGTGCCTTCTATGATACCCTTAATGTTCGTGAATCCTACAAGCTTGAAAATGGCTGTAGCGAATTTCAGGCGGAAATTTTTGCGGACAAAAGGGACACAGAGGTTAGCGGTTCGGTGTCCATATATATGTCGATAGTCAGGCGGCACTGAAGATCTTAAATTCTTTTACCATTAAGTCTAGGGCTGTTTTGAACTGCAGGAAAGCCTTGGAAGACACAGGGTTGTAGCGTATTTCAGGCGGAAATCTTTGCGGACAAAAAGGCCACAGAGGTTAGCGGTCCGGTGTCCATATATATGTCGATAGTCAGGCGGCACTGAAGAACTTAAATTCATTTACCATTAAGTCTGGGGCTGTTTTGAACTACAGGAAAGCTTTGGAAAACGCTCGGTTGTCCATCAAGCTCTGTTGGGTTCCTGGTCACTATAACATCCCAGGTAACGAGACTGCAAACGAATTGGCCAGGCTAGGATCCGAATCAACTACCATTGAAGTAGATAACTCAGTTAAACCACCACTGTACCACTTTCTACAGGTTATTCAAAGACATTAGTCTGAGAGACTCCAAAAAATGGCTGGACGAAATGGGTTGCACCAGCTCCAAAAGAATTTGGCCCACACTCTCAGAGCAGAGAACAAATTCGCTACTGTCATTGTCGAAACCTGATCTAAAGCTTGTCGTGGGTATCATTACAGGTCATTATAAGGTGAGGGCAATGACCTCGATATGGGATAACGACGACATTGACTACTGCATAGAATCTGTCAAGATGAAGTAGAAATTGAGACAGTCGAACACTTGCTCAGCCACTGTCCAGCAATCATTAATGTGAGACACAGGCTGGTCGGTGAACGGTGTCACATGATCGGTCTTCTTTTTCCAACACTGACCGACCCTATAGGCACAAAACCGAGAACTTTATTTCCTTTCGCTTAAAGCAATGAACTTCGAGAGGTGTCCGAAGGCTCCACGAGACCTTTAAGGTACAGTTGAAGGTTTCATGAGACTTTGCAGACAGCTGGAGGCTCCATGAGGCTTTGCACACACAGTTTAAGACCCCATGAGACTTTGCAGATGCAACGGAGGGCTCCATGAGATTTTGCCGACACATTTTAAGGAATTTTTAACCATTGAACGCCATACAACGATTGTCGAAAGGAAATTAGTTGTTCCTCATGCAGAACTCGGAATCGTATTTCCGAGAATTGTATTTCCTTTTACTGAAAGTGTCCGAAGGCTCCATGAGACCTTGCAAATACAGTTGAAGGTCCCATGAGACTTTAACGATAAGCTGGAGACTCAATGAGACCTTGCACAGGCTCTATGAGACCCTGTAGAAAGCTGGAGGCTCATGAGAACTCGAAAAATCTCAAAGGAAAATAGCCGAAATATTTAATACTACTCGATCTGCTGTCCATAAAGTTATACTGAGGCATAAAGACACGATGAAAAGTGTCCGAAGGCTCCATGAGACCTTGCAGATATAGTTGAAGGCTCCATAAGACTTTAACGACAAGCTGGAGGCTCAATGAGACCTCACACACTGCAGAAGACTCCATGAGACTCTGTAGACAGTTTAAGGCTCATATGAGACCTTGCAAATACAGTTGAAGGTTCCATGACACTTTACCGAAAAGCTGGAGACTCAATGAGACCTTGCACAGGCTCCATGAGACTCTGTAGATAGCTGGAGGCTCCATGAGAATTCGAAAAATCTCAACGGAAAATAGCCGAGATACTTACAACTACTCGATCTGTTGTCCAAAAAAAATATACTGAGGCACAAAGACACAATGAAAAGTGTCCGAAGGTTCCACGAGACCTTGCAGATACAGTCGAAGGTTCCATAAGACTTTACCGACAAGCTAGAGGCTCTATGAGACTTTGCACAAACAGTTTAAGGCATTATGAAACTTTGCAGACATAACTGTGGGCTCCATTTTGCCAGGAACTTCGAGAGGTGTCCAAAGGCTCCATGAGACCTTGTTGATACAGCTGAAGGTTACATGAGACTTTATCTACAAGCTGGAGGTTCAATGAGACCTTGTGCCAACAGCAGAAGGCTCCATGAGACTTTGCATAAGGCTCCATGAGACTTTGCATAAGGCTCAATGGATCCACATGTTTTCCAATCCCAACTCATCAAGTTGCGGCAAAAAGAAGTCTTCAATCATTATTTTGTAGCGCTCACCATTCACAGTAACCGTTTGGCCCGCGACGTCTTCGAAGAAAAAAGGTCCGATGACTCCTCCAGCAAAAACAGCACACAAGTCTCATGGAGGCCTTATCTTGCCTGCAAAGTCTCATGGGACCTTATGCAAAGACTCATGAAACCTACAACTGTCTGCTGTGTGTGCGAGGTCTCATTAAGCCTCCAGCTTGCCGGCAAGGTCTCATAGAGCCTTCGGGCACCTGTCGGCGTCAACACTTTCCGTCGCTTTCAGCAAAAGGAAATACGATTTTCGGTTTTGTGCCTCAATATAAGTTTTTGGACTGCAGATGGAGTAATATTAAGTATTTCGGATATTTTCCATTGAGCGGGCTCTTCTTGGGTTACACGCGGATTTCCAGAAGCGTAAATTTTGCTTATTTATGTACCCGCTAAGAGGTAAATGGGCCTAATCATCACTTATGATTATTTTTGATGAAAAATCATCTTCTTCTTCTTTGTGGTGATTAAGGATGGCTTGAGGGTATGTTAGATGCGATTGGCGGTCAACAGCTAAAAGCTGATGCACCATCTGGACTTTGTACGGAAACATCTTCAAATCAAAATGTACCAAAAATCGCTGTAAAGACCTTCGACTGATGCCCATTTGCATGACATGTCGTCTGATCGATGCCGACGGCGCTTTCATGACATCCTCGGCTACAGCAGAACGGATACTCTGGGGTTGAATCCTATAATTAATTATCAATAAATACACTTTCCTCAACCCTTTGAGATATTTTGGTAGCTTGCCGCATGCTTCGAGTGTCCTTATGGACTTTGAGCCTCGAAAAGTCTTAATGGAGAAGTTATGGGTTTTTCTTAATTGTAGTTAAATTTTGTTTGCCACTGTTCAGATCCTTAAGCAAGTCCCATTTCTTTGTGAAATAAACAAATATGATAAGCATCCTGCCAGCTCCTTCTCTCTCAACAATGATGTCCTTGCTACTGCACATTGTGTGCATTGCAAAGACTTTCTTTTCACATTTTGGGAGTTTGTAATTTCATGGAAATATCCAGCTGTGAAAGATCCTTGCATGACACAACCTACCCTTATTATGCTGACATGGCTTGCGTAACGTATGTCAGGATTGACATTTAACCAGAAGTGTTTGTTGGTTTTAGACAGACGTTGGCATTAATTTAAAACAACAAGACAGCAACCAGAAACACATGGAAGACAATTCAAATTTTGGCACAATGTGTGTCCTTTCTGGCCTGGGTTGGGCTACATGGCTCCGATTGAATCATAAATCATGTGGCAATTTAATGACTTTATTTTCCAAGAGAAGACAACAATACCACAAAACAATGCCAATGTTTGGGGGTGTTAAATAATTAATTAAAACCCTTTCTGCGCGCCATACGAATCTGAAGTGGCCCAATAAAACATATTCGCACCAATCGAACCAACGAACCAACCACCCACTATCGCTGAGCGGTCTCGCAAATGACTCAGCCCAAATGGTGGAGTTGTATTATTTAAAGGATTTCTGGTTATCATTATCCGGTGTGAGTCATATCGCACATATTGCGACTTACCCAGGGCCAGTTGTGACACCCCGTTTCCACACTTCGCTATCTGTGGTTTTGCCACAGCAACAGCAACCAACCCAAAATACACAGCAAAATTGATAAGTTTAGCGAACTTTTCGCTGCGTTCATTTTATACATAATTTATGGTTTGCCTGACATTGAATTATATTTTTTTCTGCTCATATTCTCTTTTCATATTCTCCTTCTTCGTGTCTTCTTCGTTCGAACAATACCCATGTTTGTCGGATTGTTTTTGTATCCGAAAAATTCATAAAATCTTTGCGTATGCGTTTTGTTACTGCAACGCAATCTTTGACAATTCATCAAGACGTCCACCAACACATCGACGCAAAAGAAGTCATCCTAAAGTCACAGCGAGAAGGTCCCTCTGCTTCAAAAGTTGTCGACAGAAAACCCGCCAACATAAATTTCATTCATTCATGGACATTAAAACTCGATTACCTTGTGGTGCGACTTTATGTTTTCAAGGAAAGACAGTGGGAAGCTAGGTAGGAAAAAAACTTCCAACATGTTCTGGGATGAGCTGAAGGCTCTGGCTGTCTATACAGGCGAGCTGAAGGCTCCATCAGACTCTACAGAAGAGTTGAAGGCTAAAAAAGTTGGAAGACATGTTTTTTTTATTCCCTAAAGACTCAACAAGTCATTAAAGCATCTTAAGTTTCAACTAGAGGTCCCGGGGAGACCATCTGGAAGAGTTAAATGTTTGCGGAGCCTGAGGCCCCCTAAGACTTTGCACAGAGGTTTGAAGGCTCCGTAAGACTTTGAAGACAAGCTGAAGGCTGCGTGAGATATTGCAGACACTGCTGAAGGCTCCATAAGTCTTTGAAGGCAAACTGAAGGCTTCGCGAGACTTTGTAGCCACATCCGGAGTCTCCTTGGGACTTTACCGACAAGCTGGAGGCTCAATGAGACTTTGCAGACAAGCTGAAGGCTGTGGAAGGCTCCATGAGTCTTTACAGGCAAAATAAAGGCTTCACAAGACTTTGTAGCCACATCTGGAGTTTCCTTGAGATTTTACCGACAAACTGGAGGCTCAATGAGACCTTGCAGACAAGCTAAAGGTTGCGTGAGACATTGCAGATACTGCGGAAGGCTTCATGAGTCTTTACAGGCAAGATGTAGGCTTCACGAGACTTTGTAGCTACATCTGGAGTCTCCTTGAGACTTTACCGACAAATTGGAGGCTCAATGAGACTTCAGAGACAAGACAGAGCTGAAGGTTCTATGAGACTTTGCAGACAATCTAAAGGCTCCCTAAGACTTTGCCAGCATAGGAGAATGTTCCAAGAGACTTTGTCGACAAGCTGGAGGTTCACTGTGTCGTTGCACAAACAGTATAAGGCTCCATGAGGCTTTATACTCACAGTTAAGGGCCCCATGCGACTTTGCACACACAGCTGAAGCCTCCATGAAAATTTGCAGACAATATAAGGGCTCTATGAAACATTGTAGTCACAACTGAGGGTTACATGAGTCTCTGCAGACATGCTGAAGACTCCATGAGGCTTTGCACACCCAGATAAAGGCCACATGAGACTTTAGAAACAAGCTGAGGGCTACATGAGACATTGCAGGCAATCTTAAGGCTCCCTAAGACTTAGCACGCATAGCTGAAGGTTACCAGAGACTTAATCGACAAGCTGAAGGTTCCATGAGACTCTACAGACAAGCTGAAGGATCCATGAGACTTTGCACACACGGATGAAGGTACCATGAGACTTTACAGACAAGCTAGGGGGTCAATGAAACTTTGCTGATGAAGCTGAAGCATCCATGATACTTTACTGACATGTTTAGGGTTCCATAAAACTTTGTAGCAACAACTGAGGGCTCAATGAGTCTCAGCAGACAGGCTGAAGGCTCCATGATACTTTGCACACACAAATGAAGGTCCCATGAGACTTTCAGGCAAGCTGAAGGCTCCGTGAGACTTGGTACACCTAGCTGTAGGCTCCATGAGACTTTACATACAACCAAAAGACTTCATGAGACTTTACTGAGAAGCTGGAGGCACCATATTTACACTGGTCCTTCGAGCTGAACAGATTTGAAAGCACACACTTAAGGAAGACATTTATTCATTCTCTTCTCATTTTTGCAGCCTCTTTCCGATTAAAGTTTGGCAAGTCTTGAAGACGGAAGGTTGTCTTTCACTTCTGACTTTTACTTTGGTCCTTCGATCCATATAGGAAGGCATAAGCAACCCTACAATGTACTCCATTCGATACTAGAAGAGATAAGAATAATTGTGTGGCCGCGATTTGGTTAAGTTCGATTATTTTTTGTTGTACTTATGTAAAATTAAATAAGACTTGAATCTGAACCCGAACAAAGCTGTTGGTTTCTATTCTCTAAATTGGTCCTTCGAGCCGTAGAGACTTTAAATTAACCCTTCGTCTTTTCTGCTTTGGATCCCCAACTCGTTCCGCTCATTTACTTAATTTTCTTGGCCCTTAAACTTGTCAAATTTTTCTCAATAGGAAACAAAGCGCATACCATTTGTTTCCGAAAATTTCCCACTGTCCTCCAATTGCTTCCTTAAAACTCCTTCTCTACCCTCCATTTTTATGCGTCTCCCCAGTTGTGAATATTGCCCGGGAGTGCAAAATTAAAGCAAAGTGGTGGCTAAAAGTACGGTTGTTGATGAACACCCCCAGATTGCTGTTGTGCCCTCCAACGTAAAGTTGCTGACAACATTTTGGGAGGAAAAAAAAATACCAAAAATGGGAAGAAACCGGTAACCTTAAAGCGCCAGTCTTTGGCCAAGCATAAATGGTGTGCTAAATGCAGTATCCATGCTGCTGTGTGGTTCCCCAACTCCCTTTGCTTTTCTCTTGAAGAGTTCTTGCCAGACACATGCGTGTTGTCTGGCGTACATCTATGGCCTCGTGCGTTCTTTTGAGGGGCTATGTTTCTTTTTAAGATGTTTTGAGATTAGCATGCCGTGGAGCAGATCCAGGCCTTAGACAAATGAGGTTTTATTTTACCCCATCCAAAACCAGTTGGAAATGAGTCGCATATCAAATCTACCCACGTTCCATGTTAAGTTCGCTGTAGCGTAGCTGGGGTTGTCAATCTCATTCTAATTTAAATCACTTGAAAGCGGAAGACGAGCCTTCTTTGACTGAGATGGGTTAGGCGTCTGTTATGGCAATATTTTGATTTGGGGAGAAGATTAATGGGCAGAGAGGCAGCGATATTTGGAAAATTGAATATAGTCACCGGAAGTTTTGAAATCAAGCAAAGTTCTCTTAGCCAAATGCGAATCTAAAAATTATTTTGGCGCCCGACTATTTTTCTTTCGAGTTGAGGGTGGAAATTCGTGGTTCCAATTTATTTTAATACTCCAACAAATGAAATCCAGCGAAGTCCCAGGCATCCAATCAGTATGTCATCTTCATTCCTACCTACCAATATTTTTCAAAAGCTCTGGATTATATAACTTCCCCATAACAAAATCAAAACTCCAATGCTAATCTAGCTTCCCAACAATCAACCTGAACATGTGTTCATTCAGTTGCAGTTTTCGGATTGCATCCACACTTCAATTATTATTTTTTTCTTTTTCGTTGATTTTCGAAATCTCGTTGTGTCTTCTTCTAACATTTCCTTGTATCCGATGATGATGATATGATATTTGGTTCCATTAGACGGCTGGGTTCAGTTCAGTGGCAATTTGTTTGCATGTTTATTATCTGCAGTTTGTGATTGGCTCTTTTCTTCCAGTTTCGGTTTTGTATTTTGCAAAATTTACATAAATCTGAGTCGAGATTCGTGTCTATTTAACGGGGTAGACATGGCATGACAGTGGTTGGCAAAAGCGTGCGACAAAGAAAAAGGTACGACAGTGGTTGTTCGAAGGCCTCATATGATCAAAGAGTGTTCGAAATAGAAAATTGTATTATCGCTAGTTGTTCTGAGGCTTCATATGATCTGGGGCAACACATTTTGCTATATAGAGAATTTCTACTTACATCCTGAGAGATCTTGAGAGTCTTCGGATTTTTTAAAAATAAAATAATGTCTGAGATAATAAATGCTATGACCCCACACAGAAATATCAAGGCATTCAGAGGTAGCAAAGACCACTTGGACAGCCCTTCATTTTCTGCATTCAATCTTAGAATATCTAAGAATAACTGTGTGGTTGCGATTAGGTTAAGTTTGATTAGTTTTAATAGTACTTAAGGAAAATATTTTCAAATAAAATTAGATTTGAAACGACGCCGAACCGTTCTTTCCACAACATTTGGTCCTTGGAGCCGGATAGATTTGAAATTACAGACGAATCCAACGGTTGATTTCTTTTCTCAACATTTGGTCCTTCGAGCCGGCTAGATTTTTAATTACACCCGAAGCGAGTGATTGATTTCTTTTCCCATTATTTGGTCCTTCGAGCCAAAGAGTGTTGGATGTACACCCGAAAAGAGAGGTGGGTTTCATTCTCAAAATTTGGTCTTTCGAATAGAATAGATTTTATCCGACACCAGAACAAAGTGGTTGTTTTCTTTCTCAAAAGTTGGTCCTTCGAGCCAGAGCCTGAAGACCCAGAACTTTTTATAGAAGCAGTGCAGGCTACAACTACGAGAGCTCATCGACGGGTGACGACAGAGGAACATGCTTTTGTGAAACTTGGAAACTAATTGAGCTCTAAGAACTACATGCTTAGTAAAGAAAAAAATATTCCCCAGACCATACGCGACAACCTCATGCAAGCTGTTGCCTTGCACCAACAGCTAAGAGAAAATCGGGAAGCGATTGCTTTGAGCAAAGTTATGGGTGATCCCTGAAGAAATGGAGATTTAGAAACGGAAAAGAAAGAATTTTAAACGAAGTATGAGATAATACCAGAGGTCAAAGAAATGGACAGCTTCCATCTCTCACTAGATGTTCCTGGTCCGTCTAGGTTCTCTTCCAAAACGTTATCCCCCGTCCTAATTTTTTATGGACTCCCTGGACCTTCATCTTATCTGCATTGACTTCCTAACCCGTTGCGTCCACTTACATATACTCCCTAGCCCTTAACATCGTCTACAGGGACTTCCAGGAACTGAAGTTAGTCTTCACAGTTATCCTGGCCACTCTGCTTACCAGTGCAGTGTCTCTAGTCTTCCCGGTTCTCTACAAATACTTTCTGTCCCGTCTCACTACTTTGCACAGCTTGTTTTGGCTCTTCAGGACGTTCGCACACACTCCTTAGACTGGTACGCACACTCTCTCTGAGCCATCAGATGGTCTTCTTCAGTCTTCCTGACCTCTTAGATTATTTGTAGAGACTCCTTGGCCCATTTAGGCTCTTTGAACATATCCTCTGATCCATCAATTCATGTTCAGTGACTTTTTGGGTCCTCAGTGGATTTTAACCGAGACCCTGATACTTTGGCTTGTGCATGCAGGCTTTCAGGCTCGTTCAATTCTACTGCAGTGATTTTCTGACCCAATAAATGATCTTTATGGTCTTCTTGGCTCTTCATCTTTTTGGCATTGACTCCCTAAGCCGTTTAGCTCATTTACATAGACTCCCTGGCACTTAAATTCGTCTACAGGGATTTCCAGGCACTAAAGTTAGTCTCTACGGACATCAGGGCCTTTCTGTTTGTCTATAGCGTGTTTCTGGCCTGTTCAGATTCACTGCAAATGCTTCCTGTCCCGTTCCACTTCTTTGCACAGCCTTTTTGGCTCTTCAGCATGCTCGCGCCCAATCTCTGGCTTTTTAGCTCTTTCGCACGCACTTCCTGACCCATAAGCTCGTCTGCACAGATTTTCTAATGCATTTATTTACCTGTAAGGATTCCTCGGCCCATCCAGCTTCTTTGCACACAGTATCTGGACCATCAGCAACTGAACACTGGTTCCGTGGCTCTTTAGCTTGCTTCTGTAGACACTCTGGGTCTTTAGCTAGTGTATCCAAGCTATAAGAATCATTCAGCTCGTCTGAACAAACTCTCTAATCCAATAGTTGGTCTTTTTCGACTCTCTGGCCCTTCATTGCTTCTGCATTGAAACCTGGTCAGCTCGTCTGCAAGGATTCCGCGGGCCTTAAGATAGTGAGTATGGAAACTCTGATCTATTATTTCGTCTCTACATATTTCCTGGCGTCTCTGTTTTTTTGTACCATGTCGCTGGTCCGTTTAGCTGCTCTGAAAATATCTCCTGTCGCGTCGAACTTATTTGTATAGACTTCTTACCGCTTTAGCTCGTCTGTGTGGACTTCCTTGCCCGGTCAGCTTCATTGCACACAATATCAACCCCTGTACAATGGATCCGTGGCTCAACAGATTGATTCTATAGACACCCTGGCCCTTCAGCTTGTGTGGGCAGGGTACAGGGCTCATTCAACTCATCTGCACTGACTTTCTGACCCAATAATTCATCTGCATAGACTCCCTGATCCTTTATGTCTTATGTATTGACTTTCTAGCCCAGTCAGCTCATCTGCACAGACTCCTCGGGCCCTAAGATAGTCAGTATGGGCCTCCTGATCTATTATGACGTCTCTAGCGACATCCTGGCTTTTGTGCTTGTCTGTAGTGTTTCGCTGGTCGTACATTGCTTCTGCATTGACTGCCTAGCCCAGTCAGCACGTCTGTAAAGACTCCACTGGCCTTAAGATAGTCAGCATGGGAACTCTGGTCTATTATTTCGTCCTTACAGACATCATGACCTTTCTGCCTGTCCGTACCGTGTTGCTAGTCCATTCAGCCTCCCTGCAAAGATCTCCTGTCGCGTTCAACTTATTTGCATAGGCTTGTTGCCACTTTAGCTTGTATGTGCGTACTCGCTGGTGCATAAGCTCGACTGTTCTGACTTCATGGCCCATTCAGCTTTCTTGCTTTGGTCCACCAGCCCCAATAGTATTGATTTTGCAGCTACTCAAATCACCTACACGGTGTCCTTGGTGCGTCAGCTTGACTTTAGAAACACCCTGATCCTTAAAGATCGACTGTGCTGAATCTCTGGCCTGTCAGATTGTCTTGCAGACTCTTAAGCCCGTTCGGATTGTTTTCATAGACTCGGTGGCACTTAATATTTTCGTTAGGGGCTCTCTTTATTATTCTGCTTGTTTGTACGATGTCGTTGGTCCATTTAGCTTCTCTGCAAAGATCTCTCCTTGCGTTTTACTTATTCGCACAGGCTTCTTGTCACCTTAGCTTGTATGCGAGTACTCGCTGGTGTATAAGCTCGACTGTACTGACTTCCCGGTCCATTCAGCTTTTTTGGTTTGGTCCACCAGCCCCAATAATTCGTCCTCATTGACTCTCTGGCTCATCATCTCTTCTGCATTGATTTTGTAGCTACTCAAATCGCCTATACGATGTACGTCAGCTTGATTGTAGAGACATCCTGACACCTTAAAATCGACTGTTCTGACTCTCTGGTCAATCAGTTTGTCTTGCCGACTACAAAGCCCGTTTAGCTCGTTTACCAAGCCTGTTCAGCACTTTTCATCTTTTCTGTAGGGACCCTAGGCCTGTTCAGCTTGTCTTCACAGACACATTGCCCCTGGACTCTTTGGCCCATTATCTTTTCAGCATGGACTCCCTGGGAAGTTTTGATGAATATATTTTCTGAATATCGAATGGAAATAAAGATTTCTTTTTTCGGTAACCAATAGTGAAATTTGAGGACGAATATTTTTTGTCTTTAATGTCTTGCTTCTAAATTTAGAAAGAAATGGGAAAAAGGCCAAGGAAATTTTGATCGAAAAAACTTAGAAATATTTTAGGTTTTGGTTTTTGGAATTTTCTCTAATTAACGAAAGAAATTGAATTTTTTGGAACACTTTTGCACTTTAGTGTAGTGTTAGCTTTGCATGTTGTTGCTTCTGTTTATGTTTGAAACAAATTTGTTTTGTTTTCAATTGTTTTTTGTATTTTTTTGGAGGAATTGAATTAAGTTTATTGCCATAGGTGTAGTGTTACTTTGGTGTTGCTGCTTTGTTGGTTATTTTTTGTTGTTGTCTTTGTTGTTTTTGGAGTCATATTATAGTTTTGAATGTATAACAAATTTAATTACATAATTATTTGCCTGAGCTATAGAAAAAAAATAATGACAAGCTGAGAAAATTAAGTCGGGGGAGGGGGTATGATTTTGTGACAAAATTTGTGGTGATGATGGGGCTAATGAGTGTCTCCAAGTTGTAGATTTTTGTTGTTGTTATTATAATTTTTTTTTGTTTTTTTTTTATGCTACTGATGAAAATGTCATGCCTCATCTCCATGTGGTTTGCTCTGTGACAAAACGAAATAACACGTCTGAAGATGAAGTGGTTGCCAATCATGTTTTTTGTTTTGAGTTTCTCAAAATTTTTGCCTCATCAGCAAATCTCTGACTTTAGGGGGGACGTGGGGGGGGGGGGGGGGAATATTCTTTATGTTGTTGTTGAAAAGTGGTTGACTTTTTTGTAAAGTTACAAAATTATAAATTTCAATTAACATTTAAATGTGGAGGGTACTTACACAGAGGTTGGGGGGGGGGGGGGGAGGGAAGGGGGATGGATATTGAAAATAGGCAAAATAATAATTTCTTGAAATTAAAATCTTTTCTTGATGATAAATTTTTATAGTATGCGGTGAGTAATTGCAAAGAGGAGGGGGGGAGGGGGAGAGGGGCATGGTATTTATTAAAAATAGGTGTTTATACCCTACACCACAAGGTGGTCAGGATATTATGTCTTTGGGCATTTGTTTGTAACAGGCAAAAGGATGATGATCTGCATAGAATCAAATTCTGAGTCAATTTATGCAGGTCCGTCCGTCGGTCCGTCCGTCTGTCCATGTATTTTTGTAAACAAAGTACAGTTCGCATTTATTGCCCCATTCCAGATGAAATTTTGCACAAATCATTTGTTTGGCCCAAGGACGAACCCTATTGAAATTGGAGATAATCGGTCAAAATTTAGATATAGCTCCCATATATAACTTCGTCCGATTTGACTTTTATTGTGCACCAAACGTGCAATATCAGCCCGAATAGTATTGAATTTTGCACATACAACCAAATTAGGCCTGAAAATAAGTATGCCAAATTTGATCGAAATCGGTTCAGATTTGGATATAGCTCCCATATATAACTTCGTCCGATTTACCTTTGATTGTGCACCAAACGTCTAATATTGGCCCAAATGGGATGAAATTTGGCATTTACGATCGAATTGAGTCTGCAAGCTAGTATGTTAAATTTGGTGAAGATCGGTTCAGATTTGGATATAGCTCCCATATATAACTTCGTCCGATTTACCTTTGATTGTGCACCAAACGTCTAATATTGGCCCGAATGGGATGAAATTTGGCACTTACGACCGAATTGAGTCTGGAAGCTAGTATGTCAAATTTGGTGAAAATCGGTTCAGATATAGCCAGAGCTCCCATATATAACTTCGTCCGATTTGTTATTTTTGTCCTCCGCGGCCGTAATATGCACTCCATAACAACGATATTCAGGGAAATATATCAATTACAGCTCAGAAATACATTTGCTAAATTTTATCGAGATCGGTCCCGATTTGGTTATAGCTCCCATATATAACTTCGTCCGATTTACTTTTGATTGTGCACCAAACGTCTAATATTTGCCAAATGGGATGAAATTTGGCACTTACCACCGAATTGAGTCTGGAAGCTAGTATGTCAAATTTGGTGAAGATCGGTTCAGATTTGGATATAGCTCCCATATATAACTTCGTCCGATTTACCTTTGATTGTGCACCAAACGTCTAATATTGGCCCAAATGGGATGAAATTTGGCACTTACGACCGAATTAAGTCTGGAAGCTAGTATGTCAAATTTGGTGAAGATCGGTTCAGATATAGCTATAGCTCCCATATATACTGTTCATCCGATTTGTCATATTTGTTACCCACAGCCGTAGTAGTAGTGTAGGGTATCAAAAATCCGGCCCGCCCGACTTTAAGACTTTATTTACTGGTATTTTATTCGTGACATTCCTGCGGTTTTACTTGGTCCGGCCACTCTCTTATCGCTGCAATTCTAAGGCATTTATTTTGCTTTATGGCAGATCTATTCAATTGTGGAAGGGGGTGCTCATTCGAAAACGTATGTGCCTTGAATACTAATTTCCATAGGCAAATCGTTTTGATCTGAAACTCGGAAATAGTTGACAGAAAATAAAATATGCGATTGTTTTTTTTTTTTCGATATGCAGAACACTTCTGCCCCACACCTATGAGAAATTCGCAAAATAAAAAATATTTTGAGATTTTAATTTGCGGAATCATGAATATTGATGAGCTCTAGATTGCCCGTGTCATGCGAAATTGATTTCAAAACGGATGCAGCGCCGCATTCGAACTTGGATATCTTTTTTATGCGATTTTTTTTTTGTGAAATGATTTACCCCCACCTCCCCTCTCTCTCGAAACCGAATGCAAATAATTTATAAATAAACATGGGAAATATAAACAAAAAATGCAAAAAAAAATAATAAAAAAATTCAAAAAAAAACAAATAAAAAATAAACAAAATAAGCCTCAAGCCTTTGTTTTGTGCAGTTTTTTTTGCGCACCTCAAGTGCCAACATCACCGAGGAATGCCCTTCATTTGTTTTCCAAAAAAACAAAAAAACGTAAATCAATTACAGACACAGGCTCATTGACTCATTACCCACACATGTGAAGACAAACAAACGAACTCACAGTGCCACAGATGGCCACAGCGGAACACCAGGTCTTCACAGGCTTTCCAAGAACTCTATTCTACTCCTTTTGTTTACAAAACAAGTGCAAATTTAATTAAAAAACTGAACTACGGAAGTTTTTTTTCCACTGCTTCCACAGCATCTCCATTCATGGACTCATTCAGCCATTTAGTAATAATAGCTACAACAACAAAAAAGTAGGCAAAAAATACTCCACCATACGATTCTAATTATAAACTGCAAAGTTGAACAACTCCGCAGGCAGGCTGGCACTGGATGGCAGCCGTCATTAAACTCTAGACCCATTTTCAATGTTTTTTTCACATTTTCCTCATCTTCTTTTCTTTTTTTCCCCACCTCTCCCTACACTCCCCTGCACTCTCATCGAGGTTAGGTTACCGTTGCCGTATTTCCTTGTCTCTCTTAATTTGACAAAAGTCGCAAGTTGTTACAATGCTGAAATGGTTTTTTTTTTCTCTATTTCCACTCCAGGCAATTGAATATTGAAGTTAATAGATTTTCATGTGAAGTTTTTCTGATGGCAATGGGGAAGGTATCCCCACTAAAATTAAAAGGAAATAATTATGTTCCATAAAGTTTTCAATACAAAAAATTACGATCCACAAGGTTATCCATAAGAAATATTATGTTCCACAAAATTTTCCATAGAAAATATTGCATTCCACAAGAATTTCCATAGGAAAATTATGTTCCACAAGATTTTCTAAGGAAAATAATGCATTCCACATGGAAAATAATACGTTCCACATTGAAAATATTACGTTCCACAACGTTTTCTATAGAAAGTACTATATTCTACATCATTTACTGTAGGAAATTTTAGGATCCACTAGATTTTCCAATGAAAATATTATGTTCCACAAAAATTTTTCTGCGAAAATATTATGTTCCACAAATTTTTTTTTTTTGAGAAAATATTATGTTCCACAAGATTTCTAATAGAAAACAGTATTCCACAAGATTTTCAATAGAAAATATTACGTTCCACAACATATTCTATCGAAATTAATGCGTTCCACATAGAAAATGTTACGTTCCATAAGATTTTCAGTGGTAAATATTACGATCCACTAAATTTTTCGAACAAAATATTACGTTCCGCAAATGTTTCATTAAAAATATTACATTTCACAAGTTTTCCCATAGGAAAACTTACAATCCACAATATTTTCCATAGCAAAAATTATGATCAACGAGATTTCCCACAGAAAAAATTAGGTTCCACAATATTTTCTAAGAAAAATATTACCTTACACAAGATTTTCAATAGAAAATATTACGTCCCACAACATTTTCTATTAAAAACAATGCGTTCCACAAGATTTTTTAATGGATAATATTATGTTCCACAAAAATTTCCAAAGAAAAAATTACGTTCCACAAGAAATTCTGCAGAAAAAAATTTGTTCCACAATTTTTTTTTGTAAATTATTACGTTCCACAGAATTTTCCCCAAAAATATTACGTTCCACAACTTTTTCCATGGAAAATATTATGTGCCACAGGATTTACCATAGAAAAAATTAAGATCCACAAGGTTTTCCATAGACAATTTTACGTTCCACATGATTTTCCGTGGGGAATGTTATGTTAAACAGTTTTTCTAAGGAAAATATTACCTTGCACTAGATTTTCCGAAGAAAATATTAGGTTCCACAAGAATTTCCCTACAAAAAAATTCGGTTCCACAAGTTTTTCCATAGTAATATTATGTTCCACAAAATTTCCTATGTGTTCCACAAGATTTTCATCAAAAAAAATTATGTTCCACAAAAGTTGTTATGGAAAATATTGCGTTCCACAACAGTTTCTGTGGCAAATATTGCGATCAACTATAATTTCCATAGAAAATATTATGTTCCACAAAATTTTCTATTGAAAATAATGCATTACACATAAAACATATTACGTTCCACAAGAATTTCTATAGAAAATACTATGTTCCACAAGATTTTTCATTGAAAATATTATGTTCCACAAAATTTTTTATTGAAAGTAATGCGTTCCACACAGAAAATATTACGATCCACAATATTTGTCAAATAAAATATTGTGTTCCACAAGATTTTCCATAAAAAATATTATATTCCACAATTCTTTTCCATGAAAAAAGTTACAATTCACAAGATTTTCTGGTTTCCCACGGAAAAAATTACGTTCCACAAGATTTTCATAGAATATATTACGTTCCACAAAATTTTCATAGAAAATTATAATCCACAAGATTTCCCATAAAAAATTATCTTCCCCAAGCCCTTCCATATAAGACATTACGTTCCACAAGATTTTGTATAAAAATATTTTCCATTGAAATTGTTACAATCCACAAGATTTTTTAATAGAAAACAAAGATTTTTAAAATCAAAAGATTTTCTCTGGAAAATGTTACCTTCCACATGATTTTCAATAATAAAATTATGTTCCTCAAAATTTTCAATACAAAAAAATTATGTTCCACAAGATTTTTCAAAGAAAAAAATACGTTCCACAAGATTTTCTGTACAAATTATTACATTCCACAAAATGTTTAATAAAAAAAAATATGCTCCACAAGATTTTCCAAAGAAAAAAATACGTTCCACAAGATTTATTGTACAAATTATTACATTTCACAAAATTTTTAATAAAAAAATTATGTTCCACAAGACTTTCTAAAGAAAAAATTACGTTCCACAAGATTTTCTATAAAAATTATTACGTTCCACAAGATTTTCTATAAAAATTATTACGTTCCACAAAATTTTCTACAGAAAACTGTTATGTTCCACAAGATTTGTTATGCAAAATATTACCTTCCAAAAAATTCTCATAGAAAATATGGCGTTTCGCATGATTTTCTTTAAGAAATTTTACGTTCCAAAAGATTCTGTACAAATACTTATACGTTCCACAAAATTTTCTATGAAAAAAATTACGTTCCACAATGTTTTTTTTATAGAAAATATTAAATTCCACACTATTTTCTATAAAAAATATGAAGTTCCACAATTTTTTTACAAAAAATTTTACGTTCCACAATATTTTCTATAGAAAATATTACTTTCCACAAGGATCTCTTCAGAAAATATTACGTTCCACAAAATTTTTATAGAAAATATTACGTTCTACAATATTTTCAATACTTCCATTCTCTCTGTCTTCTTTTTATCTATCCTTCCCCTGTGTGTCATCTACAATTTGTCGCATTGAGTGCGGTTTTAAATGCGTTTTAATAGGAAGCAAAAAGTTTACCTAACTCCCCGTCTAGCGGCACACCACAAACTCCAACATCAACACATTTTTTCCCCCTGAAACAGAGTTGGAATAGGAAGTGAGCAACAGAAATGAAGACAAAGTTCGTCTCTATTACCAATGAAGCCTTAAAGTAATTGAACTTTAATTGGAGTGCTACATTGAGGCATTGAAAGCACCCCCAATCTCCCTCCCTTTCCCACCCTGGCATGTGTTTTTTTCTTAACACTTTTCATGATTAATTGCTGGTTGCCTTCATCGGAGGTTTGTTTTTAAAAAAAAAACGGCCAGCCGGAATGATTAATGCCAAAACGATGGCCGTTTGGAATATTGAGTCATGTCTATTGTTGTCTGGTTTTGAGTTCTAAGCTGCCTGTCATCGCCTTTAAATGCAATGAATTTTTTGTTGTTGTTTATTTTTGTAACATATTTTTTGTTATTGAATTCTGAAGAAGAAAATTAAATTTTTATTTTATTTTTTTTTTAATTTTTTTTTAACATTTTTTTCAATTATTTTTTTATCATTTTTTTCAATAATTTTTTTTTTGAAATTGAATTCTGAAAAAAAAAATAAAACTTCAATTTTTTTTTTAGAATTTCTTTTTCTTATTTCAAAACGTTTTTTATGGTATCTATCTTGGCGGCTTAATTAAGCCCCCACAAATATCATTCAGATATTTTCATTGACTTTCATTTTAATTGATGACACATATCGTCGAGTGGCATACTGATTCGAAATTCTGCTTATATGGCTGTGTCGGAC
The DNA here is from genome assembly GCF_030504385.1 of Musca domestica. Taxonomy (NCBI): domain Eukaryota; kingdom Metazoa; phylum Arthropoda; class Insecta; order Diptera; family Muscidae; genus Musca; species Musca domestica. The sequence continues at coordinate 426,703 of NW_026712248.1, read as the reverse complement.
ACTTTCAGGCCTCTGGCCATGCCAATAAATCGTTCGATAAACCGTAAATAATGTCTGTTTAATTAACTGCAGGGTCCGACCCGACAGAAACAGACATTCAACTCAATTGCAAGGAAAAAAATGTGTTAATTTGCAACGAGTTTCAATAAAAAAAAAAAAAAAACATTCCAAAGATATTCCTCACCACCACCACAGGCATCGGCGATTTCATTCAATTCAATTCGAATGGTTTTAGTAAATTCTAAAACTATTTTTAAATTGAATTCAATTAAATTTGGTCTGTTAAAACCTGTTCCACTTGTTGGCGGAATTCTGTTCGACTCAATACAGACTCAATCACTTTTCATGATTGTTTTTCAATATCACTCAATTTCAAGTCAATTTTTTTTTTTAGATTTATTGAGCAAACAGTGTCTATGGACTGTCGCCATGAATTTTACTACACAACAATCAAGGCCGTACTGGGAATTGGTATGCATCAAAAATATTACATTTAATTATCAATTGAAAGGGGTCAAGTGCAAAATGAATTTGAATTCAATTTAAGTGACAAATGGGAGAAAGCTGAAAAATATTACGTTCCACAATATTTTCTATAGAAAATTTTACGTTCCACAATATTATCTATGGGAAATATTTGCGATCCACAAGATTTTCTATAGAAAATATTGCGTTCCACAAGATTTTCTATAGAAAATATTGCGTTCCACAAGATTTTCTATAGAAAATATTGCGTTCCACAAGATTTTCTATAGAAAATATTACGTTCCACAACATTTTCTATAGAAAATATTACTTTCCACAAAATTTTTCTTAAAAGCATCACGTTCCACAAAATTTTCTATAGGAAATTTTACGTTCCACAACATTTTCTATAAACAATAATAGGTTCCACAAAATTTTCAATGAAAAATATTACGTTCCACAAGATTTTCTATAGAAAATATTACGTTCCACAAGATTTTCTATAGAAAATATTACGTTCCACAAGATTTTCTTCAGAAAATATTACGTTCCACAAGATTTTCTATTAAAAATATTACGATCCACAAGATTTTCTATATAAAATTTTACATTCCACAAGATTTTCTATAGAAAATTTTACGTTCCACAAGATTTTCTATGGAAAATATTGCCATTCGCAAGATTTTCTATAGAAAATATTGCGTTCCACACAATTTTCTATAGAAAATATTACGATCCACAACATTTTCTATAGAAAATATTACGTTCCACAAGATTTTCTATTGAAAATATTGTGTTCCACAAGATTTTCTATTGAAAATATTATGTTCCACAAGATTTTCTATTGAAAATAATATGTTCCACAAGATTTTCTATTGAAAATAATATGTTCCACAAGATTTTCTATAGAAAATTATGCGTTCCACAACATTTTCTATTGAAAATATTACGTTCCACAACATCTCCTCAAGATTTTCGTTCCACAAGATTTTCTATAGAATATTTTACCTTCCACAAGATTTTCTATAGAAAATATTACGTTCCACAAGATTTTCTATAGAAAATATTACATTCCACAACATTTTCCAATGAAAATAATACTTCAACAATATTTTCAATGGAAAATATTACGTTCCACAACATTTTTTATAGAAAATTTTAAGTTCCACGACATTTTTTATGGAAAATTTTAAGTTCCACAACATTTGTTATAGAAAATTTTAAGTTCCACAACATATTCTTTAGAAAACATTACGTTCCACAGCTTTTTATTAATAAACATTACGTTCCACAGTAATTTCTATTAAAAATATTAAGTTCCACAACATTTTCTATAGAAAATATTACGTTCCACAACATTTTCTATAGAAAATATTAAGTTCCACAAAATTTTTTGTAGGAAATTTTAAGTTCCACAAAATTTTCTATAGGAAATTTAACGTTCCACAACATTTTCTATAGAAAATCTCACGTTCCACAACATTTTCTATGAATAATATTACCTTCCACAACATTTTCTACAGAAAATATTACGTTCCACAACATTCTCTACAAAAAATATTACGTTCCACAACATTTTCCACAGAAAATCTTACGTTCCACAACATTTTCTATAGAAAATATTACATTCCACAACATTTTCTATGGAAAATATTATGTTCCACAAAATTTTTCATAGAAAATATTACATTCCACAACATTTTCTGTAGAAAATATTACGTTCCACAACATTTTCTATGGAAAATATCACGTTCCACAACATTTTCTATGGAAAATATCACGTTCCACAACATTTTCTATTGAAAATATTCCGTTCCACAAAATTTTCTAGAAAAAAAATTACGTTCCACAACATTTTCTATTGAAAATATTACGTTCCACAACATTTTCTATTGAAAATATTACGTTCCACAGCATTTTCTATAGAAAATATTACGTTCCACAACATTTTTTATAGAAAATATTACGTTCCACAACATGTCTATAGAAAATATTACGTTCCACAAGGTTTTCCATAGATTCCACAACATATTTTTTCTGAAAAAGATACAAAAATTTGGATTCCACAATTTCTTCCATTGAAAGTTTTTTTTTTTTGGAAAACAATTATTTCTCCTTCTCTTACAAATTATTTTAACCCCAAAATAAAACCATTTGTGGTGTTTTTAAAAAAATCCATTAAAATTTCACTTTCAATGACCACCACAAATTGCTGTTGAAATAATCCCCCTTTGTTTCCGCAAGACATTGCCATGTCATTATTGATTAACCATCCATTTTCCCCCCATTCCATACGAAGGGCATCGGCCGATAATGATTCGAAACAATTTCAAATTGAATTTCTTACACCATTCAATATCTTTCCAAGTTTATTTTCAAAATTAATTTTATTTTCCTCCCCCTCAATACAAAATCATGTTGTTATGGGTGAGGAGGGGAAAACTCGGAATGCAGAAAATGCAATTCCCATTTTCCCAAATAACATTTCCTCGAAACATTTCCCAAAAATGTTTGTCTGTCTGTCATTAATGATAAATGCCAGTTTTGTGGGGGTTGTCAATGACGATGGCAGGCAAGGAGGCATCAAGGAAAGAACAATTTTCCCAAGCAGTTGCTGAAAGAGGGGGGGGAGTGGAAATTATATGAAGTTCCAACAAAAAATGAAATAAAATGCAATGTTTTTGTGGAAAACAACAACGACACTTTAACCTGATACTCTCCGAGACTTAGTCACCTACAAAAGCAGAAAACCAAAATTTTAAAAATATCCCCACATTTGAAATTAAATTTTCAAGAACTCCGCATCATATCAATGGAAAATTTAGACTGCAGCACAATTCTCTGCACTGCACTCGAGTCATATGTGCTCCTCCAAAAATACTCGAAGGCAGCGGGAAATGAAGTCAGAGGCAAACACTCGCACACACACATGTCTGACAACCCATGTGCAGAGACGGAAGCAATATGCCATGGGGCACGTGCCATATGGTTTCCTCAGGCATTGTTGTTTTCCATCCTCCTTCTTCTTCGTTGCCGTTACTTCAAAATTGATTTCGAGTGCATGGCATGAGTTTTCCATTTATATGTGTTTTTCTCATTTCATAGTTGTCGTGGAAAAACTGTGTTGACAGTTTAATTTTAGTTTTATTTGAACAACGGCAGCAGCCGCAGGCACAGCAACAACAATGGAGTGAAAGAAACTTCGGGCCCGCTAACTGACATTTTGATGAAATTTTATTGAAGCATAAATCCATTTTTACATTTAAGTCCATGTAAGCCGATGATTTACAATTTTTGGGGGAAATAATTGACAAGCTATTTTTTGTTACAACAAAAAGCTTAATGCGAAACAGGCGGAGGGGGATTAGGGGATGTTTAGAGGATTTTTAATATTTACCAAAAATAAAATATTTAGAGAAGATGTTATTAAAATCAACACAAAATTTTTGATGGAAAATTTTACGATCCACAAGATTTTCTATGGAAAATATTACGATCCACAACATTGTTTATGGAAAATTTCGCGTTCCACAATATTTTCTATGGAAAATATTGCTTTCCACAAATTTTTCTATAGAAAATATTATGTTCCACAATATTTTATATAGAAAATATTGCGTTCCACAAGAAAATATTAGGTTCCAAAACTTTTTCTATTGAAAATATTATGTTCCACAACATTTTCTATAGAAAATATTATGTTCCACAACATTTTATATAGAAAATATTGCGTTCCCAAGATTTTCTATAGAAAATATTACGTTCCACAACAGTTTCTATGGAAAATATTACGTTCCACAACATTTTCTATAGAAAATATTACGTTCCACAACATTTTCTATAGAAAATATTACGTTCCACAACATTTTCTATAGAAAATATTACGTTCCACAACATTTTCTATAGAAAATATTACGTTCCACAACATTTTCTATAGAAAATATTACGTTCCACAAAATTTTCTATGGAAAAAATTACGTTCCACAAAATTTTCTATGGAAAAAATTACGTTCCACAAGATTTTCTATGGAAAATATTAGGTTCCACAAGATTTTCCATTGAAAATATTGCGTTCCGCAAGATTTTCTTTGTTATATTTGTACCTTCCACGTGATTTCCTTTAGGAAAACCCTTCCTCTAAAATTCCCTCTTTGTTCTCCTTCGCTTATCACCCTTTTAATAGTGCATTTTCTTTACACTTTCGATATCATCTTCTGTCGTGATTTTGTTTTTAATTATTTTCCTTAAGCATCTGTTTGTATGTGGCTATCTGTCGCATTATTCAAATATTTATACTGACGAATAAGTTGACACATAGCTTTGAGTCTATTTACATATGACGGACAAACTCATCGTGAAATAATGGGAACCGAAATGGTTCTGGATAATACTGTCTTTATCTGCATCTCCGGAGAGAAGTGTTTGCAAAGCAAAACAAGAGAAGAAAAGCTTCTTTAGCAAAAAAAAAAGTGAGATAAATGATAAGAAAGCCAGTCAGCATTGAATACTTTGCCTTGAAAATTTTTTCTAAAAAAAAAAAGGAAAGAAACAATTTCAAAACCAACCACTTAATCATGCCCTGTAGGCGACTGAGTGCCTGATGACAGTCAGTTACAACCTTAAACACCCACCCACTCACAGCAAAAAAAAAAAAAAAAGATAAAATAGAGTGATGTTTGCAAATTTTTGGGAAAGGGTAGGCTGGCCTACCTCCCTCCCTACCCCTGGTGGTAATGGAAATGCGTATTGCTTTTCCATTTCCTTGTGGCCGCCACTTTGTTTTTCCCGCCACCACATTATTTTTATTATTATCATTAACACCATAAAAGTTGAATAAACCCTTCGTCGTAGATAAGCCCAACTGGGCTGGATGGATGGCTGACTGAACGGCTTCCTGTTTTATGGCATTTGTGGTGATTTTTTTTTTTGCTCGAGCAGCACTAATTGTTGCCAAAGAACATGAATTGCCCCAGTTCAACCCTCCTGGTGCTAGCGCGAAACAACAAAACATATGCATTTTCAACACCCACAGCACTTTGTTGTTGTTGCTGTTGTTCTTGTAGTTTTCAAAACGAATTTTTATTGCTTTTGGGCTGGCTGGATGCCTTCAGGATTGCAGCAAAGCAATGACCTTTGCCGGAGAGGAAAAACTGGAGAAATCCTTTTTAGTCCTTGCTGCCTGTTTGCTGTATTAATGATGATGATGATGATGACGATGTTGTTGCATTGCAACAACAACCATTACAATTCCAAGTTGAAGGACTATTCACATCGAAACAATCATCAGCTAGGCAGGCATTCTATTCATCTATCCTCACAGCCAGGCAATGCCAGAGCCACCCTTACAAAAATGGAAAAAGCTGGCATATGCCCTGCCAATCCCTAATGCATGCTTCGCTCTATCTCCCAAGCAAACACTCATACAACAACAAGCTGTTTGTTGTTGTTGCTTTCTGTGTTTTCCTTTTTGTTGGAATTTAACACCAAATGTGTCATTTCGTAGGAAAAACAGAATTTGTTAAGAATGTTACGATTTTTTTGAATGAGGGAAAATATTTCTCTCTGGGTGTCATGCCCGAGCAATGGAAATGAATTTTCCAACCCTGGATGTTATGCACGTTTAAACATATTTACAAATGCATTTTTATGGAATATGTTAATTGGTAAAAATAACTGTGAGAATTTTTTTATTTTGGGTAACATAGCTCACCCTTGGATTAGGAAAAGGTATTGGAAGAAACGCCAATAATGTAATGTAGTCAACAATGTAAAAAAATACAAAATTTTTCTTGGAAAATTTTGTGGAATGCAAATTTTTTCAGTAGAAAATGTTTTGGAACGTAATATTTTCCATAGAAAATGTTGTGGAACGCAATATTTTCCAAAGAAAATCTTGTGGAACGCAATACTTTACATAGAAAGTATTGTGGAACGCAAAATTTTAAATAGAAAATGTTGTGGAACGCAATATTTTCTATAGAAAATGTCGTGGAACATAATATTTTCTATGGAAAATCTTATGGAACGTATTATTTTCTATAGAAAATCTCGTGGAACGTATTATTTTCTATAGAAAATCTTGTGTAACGTGATATTTTCTATAGAAAATCTTGTGGAACGTAATATTTTTCCTAGAAAATCTTGTGGAACGCAATATTTTCAATAGAAATTGTTGTGGAACATAATGTTCTCTATAGAAAATGTTGTGAAACATAATATTTTTAACAGAAAATGTTGTAGAACATAATATTTTCTATAGAAAATGTTGTGGATCGTAATATTTTCCATAGAAAATGTTGTGGAACGTAATGTTTTCTTTAGAAAATGTTGTAGATTGTAATTTTTTGCATAGAAAATCTCTTGGAACATAAAGTTTTCTATAGAAAATCTTGTGGAACGCAATATTTTCAATAGAAAATGTTGTGGAACGTAATATTTTCCATTGAAAATCTTGTAGAACGCAATATTTTCTATAGAAAATGTTGTGGAACGCAATACTTTCAATAGAAAATCTTGTGGAACGCAATACTTTCAATAGAAAATCTTGTGGAACGCAATATTTTCTATGGAAAATCTTGTGGAACATAATGTTTTCTATGGAAAATTTTGTGGAACATAATGTTTTCTATGGAAAATTTTGTGGAACATAATATTTTCAATAGAAAATTTTGTGGAACATAGTATTTTCATAGAAAATGTTGTGGAACGCAATATTTTTCATAGAAAATGTTGTGGAACCCAATATTTTTCATAGAAAATGTTGTGGAACGCAATATTTTTCATAGAAAATGTTGTGGAATATAATGTTTTCTATAAAAAAAATCTTGTGGAACGTAATATTTTCAATAGAAAATGTTGTGGAACGCAATATTTTCAATAGAAAATGTTGTGGAACGCAATATTTTCAATAGTAAATGTTGTGGAACGCAATATTTTCAATAGAAAATGTTGTGGAACGCAATATTTTCAATAGAAAATGTTGTGGAACGCAATATTTTCCATAGAAAATGTTGTGGAACGCAATATTTTCCATAGAAAATGTTGTGGAACGCAATATTTTCCATAGAAAATGTTGTGGAACGCAATATTTTCCATAGAAAATGTTGTGGAACGCAATATTTTCCATAGAAAATGTTGTGGAACGCAATATTTTCCATAGAAAATGTTGTGGAACGCAATATTTTCCATAGAAAATGTTGTGGAACGCAATATTTTCCATAGAAAATGTTGTGGAACGCAATATTTTCCATAGAAAATGTTGTGGAACGCAATATTTTCCATAGAAAATGTTGTGGAAGACAATATTTTCAATAGAAAATGTTGTGGAACGTAATATTTTCTATTGAAAATCTTGTGGATCGTAATATTTTCAATAGAAAATGTTGTGGAACGTAATATTTTCTGTCGAAAATGCTGTGGATCGTAATATTTTCAATAGAAAATGTTGTGGAACGTAATATTTTCCGTAGAAAATATTGTGGAACATAATATTTTTTATAGAAAATTTTGTGGAACGCAATATAGTCTTGTATATAAAATCTTGTGAATACCCTTCTTTGGATATTTTTGCGGTTTCTCTGATTTTTGTAATAAGTCATGCTATCTTTTATTATCATCACAATTAAATGCTGGCACATTAACACCACAAACGCTGAATAATAGTTCTATAAAATCCGCTGATATTCCTTTATTTCACAGCAAAAACAAAAAGATTTTCTGTTCTCTGCTTCCTTTTAAATGGTCAGCAGCAGCAGTTGCGATGCTGCTGCTCCATTGACCGAACGTAATCGACGATATGTCAAAACACACAAAACCTCCTAACACCTATTTTTGTTTCCGAAATCAAATTGCTTTTTTGTTTTAATTGTTGCAATTCTTTGTTTGTCTCTTTTCAGGTGGGTAAATTGGTAAATTTGTTATGGCCAAAATGAATAGCAACAATCAGCTAACGAGCTGATCTCAACATAATACAATACAACAGCCACAACAACACAAAGGTGGTCTTGTGATCTCATAAGCGAGTTGGTAGAAATGTGTGGCGTTCAATGATTAACCACCGTTAAATGTTAAGCGTTTAAAATAACTTTTGCGTCTGAACAAAACAAAAAAAAAAACAAAAACCAAAGAAAACTGAATGACCTACCTGACTGACTGACTGGCCGGCAATCTGGCTATGGCCAATTGTGATTGTTGTCTTGGCTGAAAAAGGTAAGAAAACATGTGGAGAAAAGAACCACAACAATGCCGATAAAATCAAGAACAATAACATAATGCCATTTATGGAGAGGTGGCATCGAGTTGAGGATGATGATCATCTGATTTGCTAGATGTCTGATGAGGGAAAATTTTGTGGATTGTAAGTAATATTTTCTTTTGAAAATGTTGTGGATCGCAATATTTTCAATAGAAAATCTTGTGGAACGTAATATTTTCCATAGAAAATGTTGTGGAACGCAATATTTTCAATAGAAAATGTTGTGGAACGCAATATTTTCAATAGAAAATGTTGTGGAACGCAATATTTTCAATAGAAAATGTTGTGGAACGCAATATTTTCAATAGAAAATGTTGTGGAACGCAATATTTTCAATAGAAAATCTTGTGGAACGCAATATTTTCAATAGAAAATCTTGTGGAACGCAATATTTTCAATAGAAAATCTTGTGGAACGCAATATTTTCAATAGAAAATCTTGTGGAACGCAATATTTTCAATAGAAAATGTTGTGGAACGCAATATTCTCCATAGAAAATTTTGTGGAACGCAATATTTTCAATAGAAAATCTTGTGGAACGCAATATTTTCTATAGAAAATGTTGTGGATCGTGATATTTTCTATAGAAATTCGTGTGGAACATAATATTTTCCATTGAAATTCTTGTGGGACGCAATATTTTCAATAGAAAATCTTTTCTATAGAAAATGTTGTGGAACGCAATATTTTCCATAGAAAATGTTGTGGAACGCAATATTTTCCATAGAAAATGTTGTGGAACGCAATTTTTTCTATAGAAAATGTTGTGGAACGTAATATTTTCTATAGAAAATGTTGTGGAACGCAATATTTTTCATAGAAAATCTTGTGGAACGCAATATTTTACATAGAAAATCTTGTGGGACGCAATATTTTACATAGAAAATATCGTGGAACGCAATATTTTCAATAGAAAATCTTGTGGAACGCAATATTTTCAATAGAAAATGTTGTGGAACGCAATATTTTCAATAGAAAATGTTGTGGAACGCAATATTTTCTATAGAAAATGTTGTGGAACGCAATATTTTCTATAGAAAATGTTGTGGAACGCAATATTTTCTATAGAAAATGTTGTGGAACGCAATATTTTCTATAGAAAATGTTGTGGAACGCAATATTTTCTATAGAAAATCTTGTGGATCGTAATATTTTCTATAGAAAATCTTGTGGATCGTAATATTTTCTATAGAAAATCTTGTGGATCGTAATATTTTCTATAGAAAATCTTGTGGATCGTAATATTTTCTATATAAAATTTTGTGGATCGTAATATTTTCTATAGAAAATTTTGTGGATCGTAATATTTTCTATAGAAAATGTTGTGGATCGTAATATTTTCTATAGAAAATGTTGTGGATCGTAATATTTTCTATAGAAAATGTTGTGGAATTTCGCAATTTCTCTCGAAAAAAATTTATTCCGAATTCAAATTTTTCCTTGGAAATGAAAATTATATCAATTTCCCCTCTTAAATACGGAGGGCAATAAAAATAACTTTCCAATTCAATTCCATTTAATTATCCATTTCCATATTTCCCTGTTTAAAGCTCAAGTGCCTCATCGCCACCATTTCAGTGATGACTGCATCGCTTGAAGTCAAAAGAACTGCAGCGGCATTTTTCTTTAATTTCTGGCTATTTTTAGACTTCCCCATAATTTCATTTTCCACATTTTCCATATGATGGGCGGCCGTTCAGTGCCACATCACCAACTGTTTGCAGAACGTTGCAAACGTTTTGAAGTATATCTTTCATATTTCTCTTCACTCACTACTTCAAATGTCAGACGAAGAAGGCAATTCATGTGCGTAAGTCCAGTGCCTAAAGACTAGCGACTGTCTGGCTGTCTCCAAGGGAGTAGGTAGGGAGTGACACACTACTTGGCCAGTGCCAAGAAATACATAGTAACAGCTACAACAAAAACAAGAACGAAACAAAAAAAAAATGACGAACTTTACACACATGTTTTAGCTTTGCAATATTTTAATGACCATGACAGTGCCCATGTTTACTTCTCTTCTTATGTTATTGTAGTTCTTGTTATTTTATGACCTGGCAACTATTTGCCCATTGCTTTGTTGATTTTTCCAGGGGTTACAGGGTGGGGTTCTACTGGGAAAAGTTAGGATTTTTCTGGGCCATGGTATATTTCATATTCATTGAAGAGGGTAAGTTTTAGAGGCCATATCTTCTAAACCAGTCATCGCACTGGGTTAAGAGGGTCCACTTTGGAGAGGTCCGGAAGATTACTCTATAACCAATGTATAAAATATGAATCTCCCCGGGGAAAAATATTGAACTATGACACATTTCTCGTAAATACCTCTGGCCAACTTGAAAAGATTTTCATTCTAGAGGTCAATTTGATTAGGTCATATCATCTATGCCAGATACTCCACGCGATCGAAAGTTTCCACATTAGAAAGGTATTGCAAGGTACTATATGTCCAGTCCATAAACTATAGGAGACCCCGGAAAAAATATGAAATATGGCCTATTTCTTAAAAATACCCCTGGTCGACTGGGAATGGGTTTCATCCGAGGATTCAACTTCTCTAGGTCAGATCTTTGGAACCAGCGATCTTATTCAATCAAGAAGGACCACCTTGGAAAGGTATTGACAGGTATTACATACCTAGTCCATAAAATATGGAAGCCCAGTGGGGCAGTTTTGAAATACAACCTATTTCTTAAATATATTTTTAGTCGACTTAGAAATGTTTCCATTGTAGAGGTCAATTCCTCCGCTCATATCTTTTGATCTAGAGGTTCTACAGGATCCAGAGGGTCCACGCTGGAAAGGTCTTGAGGAGTATTTCAAATTCTGTTCATAAAATATATAAGACCCATGGAAAAAATGTGAAATATAACCTATTTTTCAAAAATACCTCTGATCGTTTTGAAAACGTTTTCATTATAGACACCTATTTCTGGGGCTCATATCTTCTAGGCCAGTGATCCTACCGGGTCAAGACGGTTACCACTGGAAAGGTCTTGAAGTGTACTATGCACTCAGTCAAAAATATATATATAATCCTTTTCTATAAAATGTGAAAATTATCCTATATCCTACCTTCAGTCCTTAAGGCGTGGATTTTTCAAAGAGGCCTGTAAACGTGGATTTTTTAAAGAATTTTTCTAGGTCTCTTCAAAGTAGTGGATTTTTTAAAAGATTTTCCTAGGCTACCTTAAGGCCTTAAGGCGTGGATGTTTTAAAGAATTTTCCCAGGCTACCTTAAGGCCTTAAGGCGTGGATGTTTTAAAGAATTTTTCTACACCTCTTGAAGGCCTTAAGGCGTGGATTTTTTAAACAATTTTTCTAGGCTACATTAAGGCCTTCAAGCGTGGATTTTTTAAAGAATTTTCCTAGGCTACCTTAAGGCCTTCAAGCGTGGATTTTTTAAAGAATTTTTCTAGGCTACCTTAAGGCCTTCAAGCATGGATTTTTTAGAGAATTTTCCTAGGCTACCTTAAGGCCTTCAAGCGTGGATTTTTTAAAGAATTTTCCTAGGCTACCTTAAGGCCTTCAAGCGTTGATTTTTTAAAGAATTTTCCTAGGCTACCTTAAGGCCTTCAAGCGTGGATTTTTTAAAGAATTTTCCTAGGCTACCTTAAGGCCTTCAAGCGTGGATTTTTTAAAGAATTTTCCTAGGCTACCTTAAGGTCTTCAGGCCTGGTTTTTTTTAAAGAATTTTCCTAGGCTATCTTAAGGCCTTCAAGCGTGGATTTTTTAAAGAATTTTCCTAGGCTACCTTAAGGCCTTCAAGCGTGGATTTTTTAAAGAATTTTCCTAGGCTACCCCAAGGCCTCTTTAAGGCCTTCAAGCGTGGATTTTTTAAAGAATTTTCCTAGGCTACCCCAAGGCCTCTTTATGGCCTTCAAGCGTGGATTTTTTAAAGAATTTTCCTAGGCTACCCCAAGGCCTCTTTAAGGCCTTAATCCGTGGATTTTTTAAAGAATTTTTCTAGGCTACCCCAAGGCCTTAATCCGTGGATTTTTTAAAGAACTTTTCTAGGCTACCCCAAGGCCTTAATCCGTGGATTTTTTAAATAATTTTCCCAGGCTACCTTAAGGCCTTCAAGCGTGGATTTTTTAAAGAATTTTCCTAGGTTACCTTAAGGCCTTCAAGCGTGGATTTTTTAAAGAATTTTCCTAGGTTACCTTAAGGCCTTCAAGCGTGGATTTTTTAAAGAATTTCCTAGGCTACCCCAATGCCTCTTTAAGGCATTAAGACGTGGATTTTTTAAAGAATTTTCCTAGGCTACTCCAAGGCCTCTTTAAGGCATTAAGACGTGGATTTTTTAAAGAATTTTCCTAGGCTACCCCAAGACCTCTTTAAGGCCTTAAGACGTGGACATTTTAAAGAATCCTTACCTGAATACCTATCTGCCACAAGTACTTCTTCAAAGGATAAAGGATAAAGTTTTTGGGGTAATTCCTAATTTTTCGGATTTGTTGTTGTTGTTTTTATTGCAGTTTTGCAACAAATGTTGAACAAATAACAACAAACCTTTGACATACTTCCTTGGCTTACCGAAACCCCTGTATGTAAATCCATTACATCATTTTTGTTGTTGTTGTTGTTGTTGTTGTGCATGGATCAGACTTAATGAAGCTCGAAATTGAAATAGTGACGAAAAAACACATTAGTTGACTTATGACCTCAAAAAGCAAAACCTAAACGTCCAAAGAATGTCAGAGCAGGCAGGCAGACAGCCAGCCCGCCAGGCAGGCCAAATTATGTCATCTGCATGAATATAAAACAAAAACAACAACAAATTTTGTTACAAATTTCGATGACAGACTGGGGTGGGAAAATATTTTTTTATGGCTCGGCAAAGAAGCCCATCCCTCAACATTTTTTTTTGTTTTGATATTTAAGTTGCATTTTTTTAGGTCGCTGTTTTATGTCAAGCATGAATACAACAAAAAATTTTGGTCGAAGAACTATTGAGTGAGTCCCTTCACCCCCTTCCCGCCACTCTCCTTTTTAACTAGCTCAAGACATTGTGTCTGCCATCGTTTTCAGGCAAAAAAGTGAAACCGAAAACGCTTTTCTCTCTAAAGGAATGTAGAACTCTGACACACATTAGTAAGGAAGGAGATGAGAAGGGGAGAGGGTAGGGAGGTGCTGGCGGCGTCACGGATAAGTTGATTCTTTTTTGGATAAACTTCTTACAGGAAATTATGTCATGCAGTGCGTTATGGTCTTCATCATCATCCTCATCGTCGGCAGCAGCATCTGCAGACATGGTTTGCTAAGCCACAAATACAAAAACAAACACACTGGGAGGGGAATGTCTTCAGGCTGTTGTGTGACTCCCATGGCGGCGCCGCCATAGTTTTATGATTTTGGCTTCAAGATGTTTGCAACACCACAAACGGCCAACAAAAACAGCAACAACCACAACAACTGGAGGAAGCGCTGGCGATGATGAGTAATACGGAAGATGAAATCATTTTTAGCTGAGCAAGAAATATGAATGGAGAAGAAGAATTGGAAAGGAGAGATACAAAATTCCAGGTCGAAGGACCACTCATACCTAAACCATAATTTCGAAAGAAAAGAGAAAATATGGAATTTCCGAAAAAAAAAAATCGGAGACTGTTAAGGCGTGATGTTTAAATGATTTTTTCTAGGACGCCTCTAGGTCTTAAGGCGGGGATTATTTCTAGATATTTTCTAAGCCTCTGAGCCTAGATTTTTTTAAGAATTTTTCTAGGTTTTTCTAAAACTTTCCTATATAAAAAATCCAGGTTTCTTCGAGGTTTAAAATCGAGGATTTTTAAATATTTTTCAGGAATTTTTAAAGAGTTTTTTTTTTTTATATACTTCTAGGCTTCTTCAAGGCTTTAAAGCGTGGGTTTTAAAAATAATTTTTCTGTTCTACTTCGAGACTTTACAGCACCGATGTAATAAAGAAATTTTCTAGCCTGCCTCAAGGCCTTTAAGCGTTGATTTTGTAAAGAACTTCTTTAGGCTCCTTCGGGCCTTCAAAACGTGGCATTTGTAAAAAATCTTGGTATGGTCCACCGAGGCCCTTATGTGTAAATTTTTTAAAAAAGTTTTCTGGGCCTTGAAGCTTGGATTTTTAATGAGTTTTTCTAGGCTCCTTGAGTCTTCAAAGCATGGATTTTTTAACGAATTTGTTTAGGCTCCTTCAGGACATTTAAGAGGGTTTTTTAAGCAATTTTTCTAGGCTTCTTCAAGTCTTAAATGCGTAGATTTTTAATGCATTTGTCTAGGCTCCTTCAAGGCATTAAAGCGGATTTTTTAAATAATTTTTCTAGGTAACTTAGGGTTTTGAAAGAGTGTACTTTGTAAAGAATGTTCCTAAGACCCTTCGAGGCCCTAATACGTGGATTTTTTAAAGAATTTTTTTTACACTACTTCCAGGCCTTCGAGCGTGGATGTTTAATTTTTTTTTTACACTTCTTCGAGGCTCTCAAAGCTTATTTTTTTAAAGAATTTTTCTAGGCTCCTTCAAGTCTTCAATGCGTGGATTTTTTAATGAATTTGTCTAGGCTCCTCCATGGCATTAAACCGGATTTTATAAAGAATTTTTCAAGGCATCTTAGGGTCTTCAAAGAGTGGACTTTTTTCAATGAATTTGTCTAGGCTCCTTTAAGGCATTAGAGCAGATTTTTTAAAGAATTTTTCTAGACAACTTAGGGTCTTCAAAGTGTAGATTTTGTAAAGAATCTGATAGGGTCCTTTCAGGATTTTTAGAGCATGGATTTTTTGAAGCATTTTCTAGGTTTTTTCGGTGTCTCAAAGAATGGGTTTTGTAAAGAATTTTCCTAAGACCCTTCGCGGACCTAATACGTGGATTTTTTAAATTATTTTTGTAGACTACTTCCAGGCCTTCAATCGTGGATTTTTAAAAATTTTTTTCTAGACTTCTTCGAGGCTTTCAAAGCTTATTTTTTAAATAAATTTCCTAGACTCCTTCAAGTCTTCAATACGTGGACTTTTTTTAATGAATTTGTCTAGGCTCCTTCAAGGCATTCAAGTCGATTTTTAAAGAATTTATCTAGGCTCCTTCAAGTCTTCAATGCGTGGATTTTTAATGAATTTTTCTAGACTCCTTCAAGGCCTTAAAGCGGATTGTTTTAAAGGTTTCTAGGTAAAGAGTGGAATTTATAGGGTCCTTTGAAGATTTTCAAAGCGTGGATTTTTTAAAGATTTTTTCTAGGTTTCTTCGAGTCTTCAAAGCGAATTTAAAGAAATTTTTCTAGACTTCTTAGGGTCATCAAGGCGTGGATTTTTTAAGATTTTTCTTCGGGTCATCAAAGCGTGGATTTCTTAAGAATTTTTTGTAGGCTTCTTCGACTTTTCAAGGCGTGGATTTTTTAAAAAATTTTTCTAGACTTCTTCGAGGCTCTCAAAGCGTGTATTTTTTTTTTTAAGAATTTTTAAGGCCTCTTCGGGTCTTCAAGGCGTGGATTTTTTAAGAATTTTTGTAGGCTCCTTCGCCTCTTGAAGACGTGGACTTTTTAAGAATTTTTCTGGGCTTCTTCGGGATTTTAAAAATAATTTTTCTAGAATTTTTCAATTTTTTTTCTAGAATTTTAAAGAATTTAAAAAAAAAAATTCTAGGATTTTAGACTCTTTCAAGGATTTAGGAGTGGATTTTTTAAGAGTTTTTATAGGCTTCTTCGGGATTTTAAAAATAATTTTTCTAGAATTTTTAAAGAATTTTTCAAATTGTTTTCTAGAATTTTAAAGAATTTTTCAAAAAAAAAAATTCTAGAATTTTAGACTCTTTCAAGGATTTAGGCGTGGATTTTTCAAAATTTTTTTAGGCGTCTTCGGAATTTTAATTTTTCTAGGATTTTAACATTTTTCTAGGATTTTTAAAGAATTTTTCAATTTTTTTTTTCAAAGATTTAGGCGTGGATTTTAAAATAATTTTTTAAGCGTCTTCGGGTCTTCAATGCCTGGATTTTTTAAGAATTTTTTTTAGGCTTCTTCGGAATTTTAAAAATAATTGTTCTAGGATTTTCAAATTTTTTTCTAGGATTTTTAAAGAATTTTTCAAAAAAATTTCTAGAATTTTAGACTCTTTCAAGGATTGAGGGTTAAAATGTTCTTTGGTTCATTTTTTCTCCTTCATATTTCACAATGTTCCCCTTACTTTAAGTCATCACCATATTTTTCTTATTAAGTCCTTAAGGATATTAAGTCAATATCCTTTAGGTTTGTGTAACGCACCCACACCCAAACAATGCAAAGGTTTCAACCACTATTTTCCTGTGTCCTGATGGGGTTGTTATTTACTCAACTAAATTGGCCAAGAGAATGTGAACAAAACACGCACGTTTTCCATTGTTCATCTGTCCGTCCGTCCGTCCATCCGTCCGACCGTTTGTAGGCCGCCTTAAACAAACTTGTAATAATTTGTTCAATTTTTGTTGAGTTTTGTTTGCTTTTTGTTGGCATTAAGAAATTTTCGGAAATATATTGTTTACATGAATTTCTTCAATTTGTTTGTGGTTCGGTCTAGACAAAAAGGGAATGGTGTGAGGGAGTAAAAAAAAACGTAGAATTGGGGGTTGTTTGGCAAACTTGCTTCCCCCCCTCTTTATCACAATCCTGCCACCAACCAAGAGAGCCCAATAACAAATTTTTAAATTCTAGCTTCATCCTTTACCCTAAACGAAACTGTTCGAAATTTGGTACCATTTTGTACCATTTGGGTACTTGGTACACTTTTCCAAAGTGGCCTATTAAATTTACTTTCTAACCTTAATTCTCATACCAAATTTGAAGCTTTTAGCTCTATCTGTTCACATAATACCACATTAGAATTTTAGTACCATTTTAGAACTTTTTCGTAACTTTAAAGTTCCAATTTCAAAAAACCCGTTGGTACATCTATCCGACACTTCATCAGTGACTCTAATTCCAAATTTCAGAATTCTAGTTCAATCCGTTTGTCTCAAAGTATTCAATTTCTGGTACATTTTAGTACTTTTCGAAATTTAGTACCATTTTAGGACATTTTGGTAACCTTAAAGTTCGAATTTCCAAAAACTTTTTGGTACATCTCTCCTACACTCCATTAGTGACTCTCATTCGAAATTTCTGAATTCTAGTTCAATCCGCTTGTCCCAAACTATTCAATTTTTAGTACATTTTAGTACTTTTCGCACGCTTTTAGTACTAATTTCCAAAAACCCAGCCTTATCGCACACCCGTTCCTACATCTATCCTACACTCCATTAGTGACTCTAATTCCACATTTCTGAATTCTAGCTCATTCCGTTTGTCCCAAACTATTCAAGTTTTAGTACATTCTAGGACTATTCGTACGAGTTTTCAAAAACCCAGCCTTACAACTTTTCGTTACCTCAGAGTTCGAATTTCCAAAAAACGTTTGGTATACCTGTTCTGCACTCCATTAGTGACTCTTATTCCATATTTCAGAATTCAAGTTCATCCCGTTTGTCCCAAACTATTCAAGTTTTAGTACATTCTAGTACTATTCGTACCTTTTTAGCACAAATTTCCAAAACCTCTGACTTATCACAGGTCTTCATACCAAGATCTACCCTCGTGTATAATTTCCATATGGGCTCGGATTCCCAGTTAGTCAGTTATTCCACAATTCTTTAAAATTCTTCAAAACTACTCTTTTTCAAGAATTCCTTTTCAAATCTCATTTTCATTCAAAGACCTTTTGAGGTGTTTGAAACATGACCTTCATTGGGCCACCCGCTGAAAAAAAAAAAACAAAACCACCTCAAAATCACTCACCACAAATCCTTTTGTTTAGCTTTTGTCAAGGTATCAGCCAAACAATGTTGCAATAGCTAAACAAAAACATCAATTTACCGGAAAACCACCCCCATGAGGTGGCACTTCCAAACACTTTTGCCTTGGCACTTTCTTCGAAGGCTAAGAAGAAAAGGAAAAACAACAAAAAATATCCTTGCTGGCTTTTCAAAATGTCTTGCTGGTATCTCTCGGTTCGGCAATTCAAGTGTCTGGCAGGCAAAGTTGTTTTTTAGGAATTCGAGGAGGAGGAGGAGGTTCCAACTTGAAGGAGAGGGGGGGGAGAGGTGAGGGACTTATATGGCTTTAAGCCCACAAATGCTTAGCGACTTTTGGTCGATATTTGTTTCTTTGGTGTTCAATATCTTCTACTTTTGGCCAGGGTTTTTATTTGTTTTCTTTGCCATAAGAAAGTGCCCAGAAAATTAAGTTTTCCTTGAAATTTAATACCTGCATTGGTCCTGTGTGTCCTGCCCATGACTTCTGGAAGGATCAGAGATGTGGATTTGCCTGCTATAAGGGCTTTAATAAGGAATTTATTGAGGTTTCTTAAAGTGTTAATGAATTATGGGCATTTTATGGTTTCAGCCTGAAAGTATGCTTTACATTTTGGTGGTGATTGCTTTGGTTGGTTAAATTGAGTATCTGAGGAAAGATAGTTTTTTTCTGTTTATTCCGTTGGTTATCTGAGAGAATTATATGAGGGAATTTGTATGAAATGCCTTAAAGTATGCTTTGAATTTTGTCATTTTGAGACAATCGATAGTTTTGCGAGAAATAATAGAGACTTTTGTTAGATAAACGATATATTTGAAGATAATTGCAATAAAATGGAATTTTTTTGAGAAAATAAAAACAAATTTTGAATTTTTTTGAATTTTATTGAATGTTTTTTATTTGTAAATGGCCTAACAAAAAACCTTAATGGCCAATAATTGATTTTCTATGAATTTCCATTGCGGGAATGACAATAAAAATTTGTAATTTTGCGTAACCACGGCAATTCTAAACAAGTTTTTTTTCCGCCATCTAGCTGCGTGCCAAAGTAGCATCATAATTTTTTTTCGGAGCCATAACAAATGGGATAGATGGACATGATTGCAGTGACCAAATTAAAAGCTACAACCATATTTAAGATATGTGTGGCCGGCCAAATTGCCAGCCCAATTGGATGAGTGGTTTGTTGGACAACAAGTCGTATCAACGAGCCTATGTCTGATTGTGTGAGAGTGTGTGGCATGCTAGGGTACCTAACGTAATCCTCCTAATTGCAACATTTAACATAAAAACACAAATACTGAATGATGGACAGGCGCACAACTCTCGTTAGCCGCAAGTTGCCTTGGCTGGCTGCAAGTGCTGGATGTAGGTTCCCCTATTCCAAAGAGGTGCAAAAAGGGGGGTATGTTGGCTTGGCATGCAAGGAAACATGTTTTACAAACATTGCTGGAATGGCATACTCCAAAGTGCTAGTTAACCCTGTCTGTGTGACAAAAATCGAATAAACAAACACAATTGCCGTTACCAAGACCAGACCAGAAGGTGAGATGTGCTGTAATGACAGAAATTTGTGTTTTTTTCTCTCTGTCTGTCTGTCTGTCACGAAACAACATTCCTTGCCATCCAGCCATGACTTGAGGCTGTAGCTGGATAACCCAATGAAACATATTTTGTTTTGGTTTGTTCCCGGCAAGTGACATACATTTTTTTCTTGAAAATAAATAAATAAAAAAAATAAATAAAAAATGAAGAGTGCAAAAATTCCAAAAATATTGCATTTTATCCGTGGCCTATTTATTTGGAAAGCAGGAGTCTTTAGGCCCTGTTTTATCAAATACCCGAATACCCGAGCAATTATTTGAATATTTTTGTACAAATAATTGTCCGAGCTATTATTTTCCAAGAGCTTGATTATCTGGTAGCCTTTCGAGGTGTTGCTAATTACGTGGATAAATTACTGAGGCCTTGGATAACAAATATAAAGCTTTGTATAGGTGCTGATGTGTGGATAATGCCTTGGATAACTTCAGGAGAAGTGGATAAGGCCTTGGATAAACTCTAAAGGAGTGGATAAAGTCTAGAATAACTTCTAAATGCGTGGATAGAACCGTGGATAAGATTTAGAAGAGTGGATAAGGCATTGGATTGTATCTAATCTGTAACTGTATTGTAGTCATGCATAGGTATTTGGATAAGATTTAGAGGCATGCATAAATCATAGAATAACCTCTAATGCCATGGATAATGGCTTGGATAACTTCTGTAGGCGTCGATAAAGCCTTGGACACAATTTTGAAAAAGGGGATTAAGTCTTGTAATACTTCTAGAGCCCGGGATAAAGTTTTGGATAACTTTTAGAGTTGTGGATAAGGCCTAGGATGACTTCAACAGTCGTGGATAAAGCCTAGAATAACTTCTTGAGCCGTGGATAAAGTCTTTGGTAACTTCTAGAGTTGTGGATAAAGCCTTGGATAAGATTTTTAAATGCGGCTAAAGAATTTCTTGATCCATGGAAGATTTAGGATAACTTCTAGAGCCGTCGATAAAGTTTTGGATAACTTTTAGAGTTGTGGATAAGGCCTAGGATGACTTCAACAGACGTGGATAAAGCCTAGAATAGCTTCTTGAGCCTTGGATAAAGTCTTTGGAAACTTCTAGAGTTGTGGATAAAGCCTTGGATAAGATTTTTAAATGCGGCTAAAGAATTTCTTGATCCATGGAAGATTTAGGATAACTTCTAGAGCCGTCGATAAAGTTTTGGATAACTTTTAGAGTTGTGGATAAGGCCTAGGATGACTTCAACAGACGTGGATAAAGCCTAGAATAGCTTCTTGAGCCTTGGATAAAGTCTTTGGTAACTTCTAGAGGTGTGGATAAAGCCTTGGATAAAATTTTTAAATGCAGATAAAGAATTGGATAATTTCTAGAGCCATGGAAGATTTAGGATAACTTCTACAGCCGTCATTAAATTTTTAGATAATTTTTAGAGGTGTGGATAAAGCCTTGGACAACTTCTGGAGACATGGATCAAGTCTTGGATAAGATTTTGAAAGGTAGATAAAGTCTTTGGATAACTTGTAGGTCCATGGATGCTGTATTGGATAACTTCTAAGACGTGGATAAGATCTTTGATAACTTTAAAAGCCGTGGATAAAGCATTCGATTGTTTCAAACGTGAATAAAGCTTAGAATAGCTTTTAGAGGCATGGATTATGTCTTGGATAACTTATGGAGACATGGATAAAGTCTCTGATAACCTCTAGGAGCGTGGATGAAACTTTGGATAAGATTTTAGAAAATGGATAAAGTCTTGGAGATCTTCCAGAGACATAGATACACCTTAGGATAATTTCTAGAGTCGTGGCTGAAGCCTAGAATAACTTCTACAGCCGTGGATAAAGTCTTGGATAGCCTCTAGAAGTGTGGATAAAACCTTGGATAAAAGTTTAATAAAGTTTCGGATAATTTTCAGAACCATAGAAAATATAGAATAAATTCTACCACCGTGTATAAAGCGTTGGGTAACCTCTACAGCCGTGAATAAGGTCATGGATAACTTATGAAGGCGTTGATAAAGCCTTGGTCACAATTTCGAAATGTGGATAAAGCTTAGGACAGCTTCTTGAGCCTTGGATAATGTTTTGGATAACTTCTGGAGGCATGAATAAAGCCCAGGATATCTTAAATAGCCGTGGATAAGGTCTTGGATAACATCTAGGGGCGTTGATAAAGTCTTGGATAAGATTTAGAAAAGAGTATTAAGGCTTAGAAATTTTTTAAAGCCAGGGATAACGACTTGAATAACTTCGAGAGGCGGGGATAAGACCTCGGATAACTTTTACGGCAGTGGATAAAAGCTTGAATAACTTCTAGAGGTGTGGATAAGGTCTTGGAAAATATTTTCAAAAGTGAATAAAAGCTGGGATAACTTCTCGAGCCATAGATAATTTCTGGGTTAACTTCTAGAGCCATGGATAAAGCCTGGGATAAGATTCAGGAAAGTGGATAAAGTCTTAGATAGCTTCTAGAGCCTTGGATATTGGATTGGATAACTTCTAGAGCCTTGGAGATTGGCTTGGACAACTTAAAGGGGCGTTGATGAAGTCTTGGATAAGGTTTCGAAATGAGGATAAAAGCTTGAAGATAATAGCTTCTAGAGCCATGGATAATATCTTGGATAACCGTGGATTACTTCTAAGACCATGGACGAAGACTAGAGGTGTAAATAAAGCGTTGGAAAAGATTTTGAAAAGTGGATATAAACTTGGATAACTTTTAGAGGCGTGGATAAAGTCTTGGAGAACTTCTAAAAACATGGATAAGGCCTAGGATAAGATTTTCAAAAGTGGATAAAATCTCGGATAATTTCTAGAACAATGGATAAAGTCTAAGATAACTTCTACAGCCCTCGATAAAGAGGGTAATGTCTTGGACAACTTCTAGAGGCGTGGATAAAACCTTGAATAACTTCTAGAGGCGAAGATGAACCCTTGGATAACTTTTATGGCCATGGATAAAAGCTTGGATAACTCCTAGAGTACGGATGAACACTTGTATAACTTCTGGAGGTGTGGATAAAGCCTGGGAAAAGATTTTGTTAATTGGATAAAAGCTTGGATAAATTCTAGAGCCATGAATAAGACCTAGAATAAAATTTGGAAAATTAGATAAGGCCTTGGATAGCTTCCAGAGCCTTGTAAAATTTATTTGATAAGTTCTGAAGACGTGGACAAAGCCTAGGATAGGATTTTGAAAAGGTGGCCAAAGTCATGGAAAACTTCTTGAGCCATGAATAAAGCCTTGGATAACTTTTAGGGGAATTCATAAAGCCGTGGATAAAATATTTGAAAGGTGGATAAAGTGTTGGATATTATCTAGAGCCATGACAAAAAGCCTGGGATAACTTCTATAGGCGCGTATAAGTTTGGATAACTGCTGGAGGTGCGGATAAAGCCTTGATTTGATTTTGGAAAAATGGAAAAAATCTTGAAGAATTTTCTAGAGCATTGAATGAAGCCTAGAATAACTTCTAGAGCCATAGATAGTGTCTTAAGGCCATGGATAACTAATGGAGGCAAGGGTAAGGTCTAAGCTAAATTATTGAATTGTTTATGAGACCTTGGATAACCTATGGAGTCATGGTGATGTTTTCGATAACCTGGAGCGAGGGAATAAGATCAAGAGTCAATTATGGGGGTTTGGATAAGGCCTGAATTAGACCTTTAATACCATGAGGAGTTATGGATAAGGATCTGGATACGGGTATGTTTAAGGGTCAGAGGCCTTGGATATGGTTCAGAGGCATTGAATAACGCCTGGAATAAATTTTGAATAACATTTTGGAAATGTGGAATCCTCATGGATAAAGCCGTGGATAAATTTTTTGAAAGGTGGATAATGTGTTGGATATAAGCTAGAGCCATGAATAAAGCCTGGGATAACTTCTATAGACGCGTATAGAATTTTGGATAACTGCTAGAGGTGCGGATTAAGCCTTGATTTGATTTTGAAAAATGGAAAAAAAAATCTTGAAGAATTTCTAGAGCATTAGATGAGGGCTAGGGCCATTGATAGTGTCTTAAGGCCTTGGATAACTAATGGAGGCATGGGAAAGGTCTGAGCTAAATTATTGAATTGTGGATGAGACCTTGGATAACACATGGAGTCATGGGTGATGTATTCGAGAACCTGGAGCGAGGGAATAAGATCTTGAGGTATTTCTGGGGGTTTGGATAAGGCCTTGGATAACTTATGGAGGTGTGGATAAGACCTTAAATAACATGAGGACTTATGGATAAGGATCTGGATAACTTCTGCGGGTATGTTTAAGGGTCAGAGGCCTTGGATAAGGTTCAGAGGCATTGAATAACGCCTGGGATAAAATTTGAATAAAATTTTGAAAATGTGTAATCCTCTCCATCCCCACCATGACTTGCAAATGAATCTCCTCATGTCACAAATCTTCTCTCCGCAAGAATTTGTTCTCCTTTTTTTGCGAATTCCGTAGGCCTAACATTCATAAATTCCAATTAGAGCAGAAAGAAGAATTAACCACAGGTTTATTTCGTTATTCGAATAGTTTTTTTTTTTTTGCCATCGAAATCAGCAGCCAGCTCTGCTCACTTAAATTCGCTTCGATTTTATGGTCAATCATTAAATATTACGGTTAGCCGATGCCATGCCGCCGATATCTCAGTAGCAGCTATTCGCACCCAGGCGTCGTCCTCAAATAGCTGAACATTGGCAAACGCCCACGTTTACGGCTCGTTTATTTATGCTCCATTGAAGTTGTTGTTGTTGGTGTTTTTTGTGTGTGGCTTTTCTTTCGGCGATCGGCGATTATGAGATCAGACAGACGTCAGATATTGATTTCTTGACAACAACAACAACCACGACAACCTTATGGCTTACCTTACTAATTACCCACTGGCTTGTCTGTCTAGAGCTGTTTGTCGATCGCCGAACTGGCTAATATGCTACCGCTACCTACCTGCCCGACTCTGACTGACTGCTTGCCGCCTGCCATTTGATGTTGTTGCATTTTGATTTTTTTCTAAATTAATTATATCACCAACCATCATCGTTGTTGTTGTTATTGTTGCTTTTTTGTTGTTAACATAACATGACTTAATGAGCCAAGTTTGAGGGCGTAAACCCAATATTCAAAGCTCATTATCCGAACAAAAAAATGAAACGTTAAAACTGTCACATTCTAGCCAAACGCTGAGAGCGAAAGCAACTGAGGTTTTCAGCTGACTTGCTGGCTGATCGAAAAGGTCACGGTGTTGTGGGTTCCCAATCTGATAAGAAAGTTAAGATCAAAATATAAATTTGAAGAAAAAAAGCGGAGGCTCGACAGACGCTTATGGTTTTAATGAGGTTTAGGCTAATGAAGCGTGGGGGGATTGTTATCAGTGTTTTGATATAAATTCGTGGTGCTCTTAGTTTTATTCCATGGTTTATCCGTAATTAGAAGTTATCCAAAATTTAATCCACTCTTCTCTTGAAAGAGGCTAAGAGACGTGGGTAAGTTATTGGATAACTTCTTGAGGCATGGACAAGGCAAGAAATTATCCAAATTTTTATTCACGCCTCTAGAACTTTTTAAGTGTCTTATTCATCCCTCTAGAACTTATCGAAGGTCTTATCCCCGCCTATTGGATTTATACAATACCTTATTCAGGTCGAAGTAGCTATTTAAGGCCTTAACCTCGCCTTAAGAAGTTATACAATACCTTATTCAAGCCTCTATAAGTTATCCGAGGATTTATCCACGCCTTTAGAAGTCATCCAATACCTTATTCACGTCTCTAGTTTTCAATGTGTTCAAAGCCTTATTATCCGCCTCTCCAGAATTTATCCAAGGCCGTACCCGTGCCTATTAAAGTTATCTTATCCACGCCCTCAGTATCAAGGTCTTATCTACGCCTCTAGAAGCTATCCAAGATTTATTAATGCCTCTAGAACTAAACCAATATCTTATTCCGCCTATTGAAGTTATGCAAGGCATGATCCTCGCCTACAGAAGTTACTCAGGATCTATCCAACCAACAACATCTTGAGGTTATGAAAATTCCAAAATCATCCAAGGCCCTATCTGCGCCTCTAAAATTTATTGGAGACCTTATCCATGCCTCTGGAGGTTATGAAAAGTCTTATCCTCAAGAAGTTATCCAAGGCCCTATCCACGCCCTCAGTAGCTATCCATGGCCTTATATCTGCCTGTAGTAATGATACAAGCCCTTATCCACTCTTATTGAATTTACCCAAGGGCTTATCCATGCCTCTAGAAGTTATCTAAACTTTTACTCCCACCATTAGAAGTTATCCAATTGCTATACAAGCCCCTCAGCAGCTATACAAGGCCTTATTTTTGCCTTTTTCTGGAACTCATCCGAGATCTTAGACATGCCTTAAAAAGTTAACTAAGGCCTCATCCACGCCTCTAGAATTTATCCAAGGCTTTATCCATGCCCTAAAAAATTATCTCCGCCTTTAAAAGATATCCAGTGTCTTATCCGCGCCCTCATAAGCCATCCATGATCTTATCCATGCCTCTTGAAGTTATCCAATGGCTTATCCACGCCCTCCGCAGCTATACAAAGCCTTATCTTGCATCTTGAGATTATCCAAGGCCTTATCCAAGCTTCTGGAATTTATCCGAGTACTCATACATGCCTCAAGAAGTAATTCAAGGCCTTATCCTCGTCTTAATAGCTATCCAATAACTTTTCCTGCCTCTAGTTATAAATGCACATCCTAATCAATACCTCTAGAAGTTATCCAAGGCCTTATCCATGCCTTAAGAAGTTATCGAAATTTGTATACCCGTTTTAGAAGTTATCAAACGTCTTATTCATGCGATTAAAAGCTCTCCAAATTCGTAGTCATGGCTCTACAAGTAATGCATGTTATTATTCACACCTCTAAATTTTATCCGAAATATTATCCACGGCTCGAAATTCTATCCGAGCTATTATCTAAGCCTCTAAATGTTATCTGAGACGTTATCCCCAACTTAAAATTTTATCCGAAATATTATCTAGGCTCTTGAATTTTATCCAAAATGTTATCCGGGCTTCTGGATTTTATCCGAATTATTATCCAAGCTTCTAAATTTTATCTGAAACATTATCCACGCTTATAAATGTTATCCGAAACATTAACCTCGCCTCTTAATTTTATCCGAGGTGTTTTCCAAGCATGTAAATTTTATCCGAAACATTATCCGCACGCCTAAATTTAATCCGGGATATTATCTGTGCCTTTAAATTATATCCAAAACGTTAACCATGCCTTAAAAATTTATACGAAACAATATCCGCCCCTCTAAATGTTATCCGAAACGTTATCCATGCTTCGAAATTTTATCCAAAAGATTTACTGTGGCTCTAAATGTTATCCGAGAAATTACTCGTGCCTGAAAATGTTATCCTCAACATTATCCACGCCTCTTAATTTTATGCGAAACAATATCCAAGCCTTTAGATTTTATCCACAACATTATCCACGTATTTAATTCTATCCTACACATTATCCACACCTTTAACTGCTATCCGAAAAATTCCTCACGCCTCCAAAATTTATCAAAAAAACTTTATCCATACCTATAATTTTATCCGAAGTATTATCCACTTCTATAAGTTTTATCCAAAATTTTATCCAAACATTATTCATTCCTCCAAACTTTATTTCTAATTGATGTTAATACAAAACAAATTTCTGTGAAACTTGTCAGACCCTTATATTTTTCCATCAAAATCTCGAATTTAACACTTCCTCTTCCAATACCCTTAGACTTTCCCTTTTGTTTCTTGGCAATTTCCTCTTTAGACCCACATACCCCCATCGACAATTGTGGTTGTCGGTTATGAACATATCATAACAATTTCCGTTTCAAAAACTCCAACGCCACTTCAGTCAAAAATAAAAAAGCACCTGCACTGCTCCCAACCGCCACGGAAGTCATGGAAAATTAACAACAAAAACAAAAAGACTACAACAAAACATAAACAATCACAAATTGTAAACACAGCGGCCCAAATTAGATGATAGGTCAAGGCTGCTGGTCAAAAAAATAAAAGTGGGAATAAGAAATGTTGGCAGTTGTTTGTTTTGGAGAAATGAGGGAAAGGGCCAAAAATCTCTCTCTCCCCCTCTCACTCTCTCTCTCTCTCTCTCTCTCTCTCTGTATATCTTCATCTCTTTATGTGTGTACAAGAAATTGTAGCAGGTAATGTTTATTGGTCGAATGTAGATTCCACATAGTAGAATTGGCCCGAAACTTACCCTATACCCCCCTCCTCCCTTCCTCTTTTTATACCTTCCACCATTCTATGGAGGGTATAATAACTTTGTCTTTCGGTTTGTAACTCCTCGAAATATTCATAATAGACCCCACAAAGTATATTTATTCTGGATCAGCGTAAAATTCTAAGACGATCTAGCGATGTCCGTCTGTCTGTCTGCCTGTCCGTCCGTCCGTCCGCCTGTCTGGTGTAATCACGCTATCTTTCGAACGAATTGAGATAGAAAGCTAAAATTTTGCATAAATGCATATTGCCTACCAGTAGGCAGGTTAAGTTCGTAAGTGGGCCATGCCGGTCAACGTTTTCGTATAGCCCCCATATAACAGTACCTCCCGATAGTCGGTATTTTCTGGATTTTAACGACATTATTTACCGGAATTGGTTAAAATTTGATATTTGAAGTTCGTAATGGGTACTACAGCCTATGACAAAAAATTTTGTAAGCAGGTTCAAGTCCTCGCATAGCCCCCATATAACGGTACCTCCCGATATTCGGTATTTTGATGATTTTAGCGACATTATTTACCGGAACTATTTAAAATTTCATATTTGAAGTTCGTAATGGGTACTACAGCCTATGACAAAAATTTTTGTATTCAGGTCCAAGTCTTCGCATAGCCTCCATATAAGGGTACCTACCGATATTCGGTATTTTGACGATTTTAGCTACAATTTTCACTGGAATTGGTTCAAATTTCGTACTGGAAGATCCTAATGAGTTATCCTATGCCAAAAATTTTTGTATGCAGATCCAAGTCTTTGCATAGCCCCCATATGACGATACCTCCCGATATTCGGTATTTTGACGATTTTAGCGGCAATTTTCACCGGAATTGGTTCAAATTTGGTATTTGAAATTCGCAATGGGTACTGCAGCCTATGCCAAAAATTTTATATGCAGGTCCACGTCTTCGTATAGCCCCCATATAACGGTACCTCCCGATATTCGGTATTTTGACGATTTTAGCGACAATTTTCACCGGAATTCGTTCAAACTTGGTATTTGAAGTTCGTTATGAGTACTACAGCCTATGACAAAAATTTTTGTATGCAGATCCAAGTCTTTGCATAGCCCCCATATAACTATACCTTCCGATATTCGGTATTTCGACGATTTTAGCTACAATTTTCACCGGAATCGGTTCAAATTTCGTACTGGAGATCCCAGTGAGTACTACAGCCTATGCCAAAAATTTATGTATGCAGGTCCACGTTTTCGTATAGCCTCCATATAACGGTGCCTCCTGATATTCGGTATTTTGATGATTTTAGCGACATTATTCACCGGAATTGTTTCAATTTTTGTATTTGAAGTTCGTTATGAGTACAGCCTATGACAAAAATTTTTGTAAGCAGGTCCAAGTCCTCTCATAGCCCCCATATAACGGTACCTCCCGATATTCGGTAAGACAGAAAATTGTCTGTGCAGGTCCACGTCTTCGGTACCTCCTGACAATCCGTATTTTCATGATTTTTGCGACATTATTCACCGTAATTGTTTTTTTTTTTTTCAAATTTTCAATTTTCTTCGACATGGTGGGGGTATTAAAAGTTCGGCCTGGCCGAACTTACCTTCTTTTTTTACTTGTTCTTTCTGCGGTTTTTGTTAATCTGTGTAAGAAAATGCCTAAAAATTGATGGGATCAATCTCTTCTTACCCCCACCCCTTCTCCACCACCTCTCTCTTCCTCACTCTTTCTCTCTGTGTCTCTCTCTCCTAAATTCCTTCCCTTCTATATTTTCTGTTTATCTTTGCAATAAAATGCCAAAAATTGCTGGGATCACTCTCTTCTTCCCCTCCCCCTCTCCTCCTCCTCTCTGTGTCTCTTTCTCTCCTTACTCTCTTCCGTTCTATATTTTCTGTTTATCTATGTAATAAAATGCCCAAAATCAAAATTGCTGGGATCGCACTCTTCTTCCTCCTCCTCTCTCTCCCTCTCCCCCTCCCTCCTTACCTGTCGAATAAAAGGTTGTAACCTGTAATGTTAACACGAAACTGTTGACATTTTAAAGCTCGCCAAGAGGTGGGCCCACGAATTAGCGAAGAAAGACAATTGGAAATCATGGATGGTTGACTGCTTGGCTGACTGACACCCAGGCTGCTGCTGCTGCCGCTGCTGATGTGGGGTGATGATGGTTGATTGTTGGCAGCCATGGAATGTAATGAGTTCCAAATACCCCCTTTAATTTTTCGAATCAATCAACAAGTGGCGTTGATGGCTTTAAATGTTTTGTGGCCAGCTTGTTGTTGTTGTTGTATTTCTTGGCTGTGGGGCATTTTACCCAACTCTTTGGACAATCAATCACAATTCTGAACAGCAACAACTACAACAAATGGTGAAAGTGTTTTTTTTTTTTTTTTGTTGTGTTTTGTCTATTAGGGTATAGCATAGGTTTGCCGGCTCAACTGCACTTGGCTGACTGGCTGGCTGGCCGGCAGACAAAAAGAGCAGCATTGGCTTGACCCATTGGGCAGCCAGTCATTTAGTCAATCCGTCCGTCAGTCACCCAATCTCCCCATGATTGGGCAATTTGTTGCGGGCACGCATTATAGGTGACATATTTTTCAAGAATATTTTTTTCCGCCGCTTTGTTTGCTTATCAAGCGTGTGAACCTGCCACCTTTTTTTTCTGGGTTATTAGGTCCCCGCTGGGGTGATGGGGAAAAAAATATCAACAACAGATTTTGGAAAAACAAAAAAACTAAATATTATCCATTGATAATTTATTGAAATGCAAATGAACTTTCTTTGTTTTGCGCAGATGGATTGGGTTTGTGGTTTCCGAGATTACTCAATCTATGGAATTCGTGCCGCAGGTTTTTTTGTTTGCTTGTCGATGAACTTTCTTTGTGGGTCCACCAGACAAATCAAAGAGTGGTGAAGGGAGGGGGGTTTTATATGATAATGGCAACAAGATTAGCAATGAAATATTATTTCTTTACCCAATTTTTCAAAACTTATGCAATAATCGATAACAGCCAACAACTCAATTGAGAGCCGAGGTTTGTCTCCAGTCATTTCTTCTGCGAGGTTACGTTATTTATTCAAATGAAAGACTTTCATTTTCATTCAAAATTCCAGGGTTAAGCAAACAAAGAGGCAAGCATTAATTAAGGGAAATTATTGAAAAAAAATCAAAATTAAAAAAAAAAAAATAAAAAAATATTTAATTAAAAAAACTGCAACAACTTCTGGCAAATATTTCAAAATTTTTATAAAAATTAATAATGACATCAAAACTATTGAAAATGATTTTTTTTAAAGGTGACCATAAACGTGGATTTTTTAAAAAATATTTTTTTAAAGGTGACCATAAACGTGGATTTTTAAAACGTGGATTTTTTAAAAAAATATTTTTTTAAAGGTGACCATAAACGTGGATTTTTTAAAAAAATATTTTTTTAAAGGTGGCCATAAACGTGGTTTTTTTAAAAAAATATTTTTTTAAAGGTGGCCATAAACGTGGATTTTTTAAAAAAATATTTTTTTAAAGGTGGCCATAAGCGTGGATTTTTTAAAAAAATATTTTTTTAAAGGTGGCCATAAACGTGGATTTTTTAAAAAATATTTTTTAAAGGTGGCCATATACGTGGATTTTTTAAAAAATATTGTTTTAAAGGTGGCCATAAACTTGGATTTTTTAGAAATACTTTTTTTAAGTTGGCCATAAACGTGGATTTTTTAAAAAAATATTTTTTTTAAAGCTAACCACAGACGGAGATTTTTTAAAAAATATTTTTTAAAGCTAACCACAGACGGAGATTTTTTAAAAAATATTTTTTAAAGCTAACCACAGACGGAGATTTTTTAAAAAATATTTTTTAAAGCTAACCACAGACGGAGATTTTTTAAAAAATATTTTTTAAAGCTAACCACAGACGGAGGTTTTTTAAAAAATATTTTTTAAAGCTAACCACAGACGGAGATTTTTTAAAAAATATTTTTTAAAGCTAACCACAGACGGAGATTTTTTAAAAAATATTTTTTAAAGCTAACCACAGACGGAGATTTTTTAAAAAATATTTTTTAAAGCTAACCACAGACGGAGGTTTTTTAAAAAATATTTTTTAAAGCTAACCACAGACGGAGATTTTTTAAAAAATATTTTTTAAAGCTAACCACAGACGGAGATTTTTTAAAAAATATTTTTTAAAGCTAACCACAGACGGAGATTTTTTAAAAACTATTTTTTTAAAAATATTTTTGTAAAGCTAAAAATAGATGGGTATTTTTTAAAAAATATTTTTGTAAAGCTAAAAATAGACGGGTATTTTTTAAAAAATATTTTTTTAAAAATATTTTTGTAAAGCTAACCATAGACGGGGATTTTTTAAAAAATATTTTTTTAATATATTTTTGTAAAGCTAATCATAGACGGCGATTTTTTAAAAAAATATTTTTTTAAAAATATTTTTGTAATGCTAACCATAGACGGGGATTTTTTAAAAAATATTTTTTTTAGCATTTTCGTGAACGCAGATTTTTTAAAAATAAAGGTGACCATTGACTTGGATTTTTTAAAAATATTATTTTAAAGGTGGCCTTAAATGTGGATTTTTTAAACAATAAATGTTGTTTAAAAGTAAGCGTAAATTTAAAAAAAAAAAAAATAAGAAGGATATGGATGCTATGCAAAAAAAATCAGACCGCCCTTTTTTATGGTTTCTTTATTGCTACACAACTAGCTTGCCTGAAGATAGTACATATTCTACCCCCTCTCTCCCACTCTTTCTTTCTCTCTGCCCAATAAATGGCTGGTTGAACAGAAAATCAACAATTTGTTTAATGAAAATGTATAAAAAATTTTAATTCTTTACATTTTGGTTTGCAAAAAAGGTCCTCTCCCCTCTCCCTCTTTCTTTCTCTTCCTCTCTATGTAAAATACTGTCTCATTTTGAAACGCATCGAGGAAGTCAGCAAATTTCTTTAATGAAAATTTATTGCCATTTTTTTTTTTAATTTTACTTTTCTTTTGCCAAAACAAAAAATCAATAATCAAAATTTATGTTTTTTGTCAAATAGCTGGGTAACCGAAGAGAAAGTTCCATTTTTTGATTAAATTTTGTTTTATCACAAATTGGTCTTAGATAATGTTTTAAATTGAGAGACATAACATCAAAGGGGGCTTGGATAACTTTTGTGCGTCATTAAAAAAAAAATGATAAATTTTATTTGGATAAGATTTTTGAGGTGTGGATAACATTGAAGATAAAAGTTTTGACTGTAGATAAAGTTTGGGATAAAACTGGAGAGGTTTGAAAAAGGCCCTGGATATATTAAGAGCATAGATGAGATCCCGGATAAAATTAAGGGACATGTGTAAGACATGATAAGGTCCCAAATAATGTTAAGAGAAATGTAAAAGGCCAACGGAAAAAATTGGGGAAGTGGATAATCCTTGGAACAGACTTTTGGATTCGGATAATTCTTGGAATGCTTTGGATAGCAATTTTGGGGGCGTGGATGAGGTCAAAGACAACATTTAAGGATGTGGATAATATTTAGGACAAGCTTTAGGCTGTCACGGATAAAATTTAGGAATGAGGATAGATCTTCGATAAATTTTGGGCTACGGATAACGATGCGGATATAGTTTTGATTTCAGGCTGCGGATAAAGTTTTGGATAAAATTTGAAGATTTGAAGGTTTGGATAAATTGTGGGCTATGAAAAATGATGTGGATATAGAATCGAGATTTGGATAAAATTTGGAGACGTTGTTGAGGTAATTATTGAATATTTGATACGTGGATAATACCATTGATAAATTGATGGCTATGAAATATGCTGGGATAACTTTTGAGAGGCCACGGATAAAACTTAGGGATGTGGATAAATCTTGGGGCAAATTGTGAGCTATGGATAATAATGCGGATAAAAATTGAGACCGTATGTAAGGTCATTGACAAAATTAGGAAAAAATTTGACGCGGATAATGCATTGGATAAGCTTTATGAACGTGGATAACCCTTAGAATAACGTGGATAATCCAATCCGTGGGTTTTTGGACGTGGATAATACTTTGGATAAGTTTTATGAACGCAGATAAAGCTTTTTATAGGTTTTATGGATGTGGATAATGCTTTGGATATGTTTTATGAACGTGGATAATACTTTGGATATGTTTTAGGGACGTGGATAATATATTGGATAAGTTTTATGAACGTGGATAATGCTATGGATAAGTTTTATGAATGTGGATAAAACTTCGAATAACGTGGATAATCCAATGGATAGGTTTTATGGACGTGGATAATACTTTGGATAAGTTTTATGGATGTGGATAAAGCTTTCTGTAGGTTTTATAGACGCGGATAATGCATTGGATAAGTTTTATGAACGTGGATGATACTTTGGATAAGTTTTAGGGTGTGGATGAAGTTTTGGATAAGTTTTATGATCGTGGATAATGCCTTGGATAAGTTTTATGAACGTGAATAATGCTTTTTATAGCTTTTACGGACGTGGATAATGATTTATATAAATTTTATGTGGTGGATAAAGCTTTGGATAAGTTTTAAGGACGTGGATAGTGTTGTGGATAAGTTTTATGCATGTGGATAATACTTTGAATAACGTGGATAATCCAATGGCTAGGTTTTATGGACGTGGATAATACTTTGGATAAGTTTTATGAACGTGGATATTGCATTGGATAAGTTTTATGAACGAGGATAATACTTTGGATAACTTGGATAGTCCATGAGATAAGTTTTAGAGACATGGACAATCCATTGGAGAACTTTTAGCAGCGTGGATAACCCTTTGGATAACTTTTATGAACCTGAAAAATATTTTGGATACGTTTTATGAACGTGGATAATTTATCAGATATACTTTAGGGACGTGGATAAAGCTCAGGATATATTTTATGAGAGTGGATAAACCTTTGGATAAGTTTGGACGCGGATAATACTTTGGGTTAGTTTGCCGGATGTGGATAATCCATTGGATAACATTTATGTAAGAGTCTATAACATCCTGAGATGTTATGAATTTTTTAGTATCTTTTTCTCCCTCTCCCGCTCTCTCTCACTCTCTCTTAAGGTGATAATCAACACGAGTTTGATTGTTGTTTGTTTGTTTTTTTCCCCCAACTATTTTAACGATCTCTGATTTATGTGCCACTCATGTTAATGCAGATATCTAATGGGAGATGATGTTTTGAAATCTAAGTGAGGCTACAAAGTGAATGTGCAATTATTTTAGTTTTCAAAATTTGTTTTCAAATTCAAATGCCATGAAATTCCAAAATTCCTCCGAAATTTGTTTCCATGCTGAGGGTGGTCAAAATTCCTCAACGTTGCTCTGTTTTTATGGCTAATTTTGCACCCACAAAAAAATTGAAATTGAAATAAAAATTCCCAAACTATTTCGAATTGGTCTTTAATTTGCTCGAATTACTCTGAGCGCAAAAAAAAATCTATTTAAATTTTAATGATTATGATTAAATTGCGTGATGAATTTTTCGGATCGAGGCAGCAAAACGAAAAGGCAAACCGTGGTTATGTAAACGAAGTTATTTTTTAAGGCTTGAATTATTGTAGTTTTTTTTTTTTCATTTGGCTAATCTGTTTCATTTTCATTTGTTTTATTTAAATGGTTTGGGGAATTAAAATTGAATTTATTGCGGGTGTGTGCCTCCTCCTCCCCTAACTCCCCTCTCCACAAATTCCAGTTAATTAATTCCATAAATTTTCACAACATTTGCGGGACAATTAAAATGTAATAGCCAGCAACAAATTGCCTCTTTTGGGAAAAGCCAATGAAAATGTCATAAAAAATTATGAAATGCCAGGTGAGTGGATAATCGCAGAGGAAAATCTTCGTTTTCATGCTGACTGGGCACACCACATTCATCCATTGCAATGTGGCCATTTGTCACCAGAGAGGGGGAACAGGTTCTTCCCCCCTCTCTCTCGCTTGCCTCTCCTGTTTGATATAATAATTATATCACAATGTTCGTCTGGAGCTTGTAGCTAATCTTGGCTTATCCTCAGCTGATAGCCAGCAGCAGCGTCCAGTGTTCGCGGCCATGTAAGTTCGGATTTGAAATCATAAAATTTACACCGCGACAGATCGGTAGGCAGATATTTATCCACAACACAAAAATTAGTCAACAAATTACCAAACAAATCATGCAATTTTATTTATGGAGGAAAAAACTGGCAATGGGAAAACTAGTTGATGGAAATTGAGATGAAGACACTTCAGGGAAAATTAATGCGAAAGATCGGAAAATAATTAAAAATTACTTAAAAGCAGAGAATGGATGACGGCTAAACCAGGGTAACGGGGATGGAAAAATTCTGA
Organism: Musca domestica; assembly: GCF_030504385.1. Classification (NCBI taxonomy): domain Eukaryota; kingdom Metazoa; phylum Arthropoda; class Insecta; order Diptera; family Muscidae; genus Musca; species Musca domestica. The sequence goes on along the minus strand of NW_026712248.1, from coordinate 390,081 downwards.
ATGAGATCAAAGATATTCTCGGATAATTTATAAGTTCTTCAAGCCTTATCCTTGCCCTTCAAATTTATCCATTGTCTTACCCATGCTATTCACAGCCCTTTAACCGTTATCCGCAGGCATAACCAAGCCCAAAATCGCTATCCAAAACTTTATCGGATAAATTATCAATTATTCAGGACTTATCCACGCTTGAAGGGCCAATGCCTTATCCATGCTACTTAGTTTTATCTCCGTTGTTATCCAAACCCCTTAAACTGTTATCCACAGGCATAACCAAGTCCGAATTCATTATCCAAACCTTGATCGGATAAATTATGAATTATCCAAACCTTATCCGCACACTTCAAACTTATCCACCCTTAAACCGATATCCATAGGCATAACCAAGTCGAAAATCGTTATCCAAACCTTGATCGGATAATTTATGAATTGTCCAGGCCTTATCCACGCCCTTAAAACTTATCCAATGCCTTATCCATGCTATTTAATTTCATCTCCGTCGTTATCCAAATTCCTTAAACCGTTATCCAAAGGAATATCCAAGTCCCAAATTTTTATCCAAACCTTGATAGGATAATTTATGAATTATCCAGGCCTTATCCACGCCCTTCTTACTTATCCAATGCCTTATCCATGCGACATAGTTTTATCTCTGTTGTTATCCAAACCCATTAAACTGTTATCCAAAGGAATATCCAAGTCTCAAATTGTTATCCAAACCTAGATCGGATAATTTATAAATTATCCAGACCTTATCTGCACCCTACAAACTTATCCACCTTGCATCTCAACGTTATCCAAACCCTTAAACTGTGATCCACAGCGTTAACCAAGTCCAAAATCGTTGTCCAAATCTTTATCGGATAATTTTTAAATTATCCAGACTTTATCCACACCCTAAAAACTTATCCAATGCCTTATTCATGCTACTTAATTTTATATCCGTCGCTATCCACACCCCTTAAACCATTATCTGCAGGCATAACCAATTCCAAAATCGCTTTCCAAATCTTTATCGGATAAATTATAAATTATCCAGGCCTTATCCACGCCCTTCAAACTTATCCTATGCCTTATCCATGCTACTTAGTTTTATCTCCGTTGTTATCCAAACCCCTTAAAACGTTATCCACAGGCATTGCCAAGTCGAAAATCGTTATCCAAACCTTGATCGGATAATTTATGAATTATCCAGGCTTTATCCGCAACCTTATCCACGCTCTTCAAACTTATACAATGCCTTATCCATGCTGCTTATTTTAATGTCTGTCGTTATCCAAACCCTTAAACCTTTATTCAAATGAATATCCAGGTCCAAAATTGTTATCCAAATCTTTATCGGATAAATTATAAATTATCCATACCTTATCCGCAACCCTTTAAACTCATCCACCCTTCATCTCATCGTTATCCAAATCCCTTAAACCGTTATCCACAGATATAACCAAGTCCAACATCGTTATCCTAATCTTTATCGGATAATTTTTGAATTATCCATACCTTATCCACACCCTTCCAACCCATCCAATGCCTTATCCATGCTACTTAATTTTATCGTCGTCGTTATCCAAACCCTTAGACCGTTATCCAAAGGAATATCCAAGTCCAAAATCGCTATCTAAATCTTTATCCGGAAATCTTTATCGGATAATTTATAAATTATTCAGGCCTTATCCTCGACCTTCAAACTTATCCAATGCCTTATCCAAATCTTTATCGGTTAATTTATAATTTATCCAGGCCTTATCCACGCCCTTCAAACTTATCCGATGCCTTATCCATGCTACTTAATTTCATCTCCGTCGTTATCCAAGCCCCTTAAACCGTTATCCAAAGGAATATCCAGGTCCAAAATCATTATCCAAAATCATTATCCAAATTTTTTTCCGGAAATCTTTATCCGAAAATTTGTAAATTATCCAAGCCTTATCCACACTCTACAAACTCATCCAATGCCTTATCCATGCTACTTAATTTCATCTCCGTCGTTATCCAAAGGAATAGCCAACTTCAAAATCCATATCCAAATCTTTATCGGTAAATTTATAAATTATCCAGGCCTTATCCACGCCCTTTAAACTTTCCCCAAGATCTTATCCATGCTACTTAATTTCATCTCCGTCGTTATCCAAAGGAATATCCAACTTCAAAATCCTTATCCAAATTTTTATCGGATAATTTTTAAATTATCCTGACCTTATCCACACCCTACAGACTTATCCAATGCCTTATCCATGCTGCTTCATTTCATCTCCGTCGTTATCCAAATCCCTTAAACCGTTTTCCACAGACATTACCAAGTCCAAAATCGTTATCCTAATCTTTATCGGATAATTTATAATTTATCCAGGCCTTATCTACGCCCTTCAAACTTATCCAATGCCTTATTCATGCTACTTAATTTTATCTCCGTCGTTATCCAAGCCCCTTAAACCGTTATCCAAAGGAATATCCAGGTCCAAAATCATTATCCAAATATTTATCGGATAATTTTAAAATTATCCAGACCTTATCCACACCCTTCAAACTCACCCAATGCCCTATCCATGCTACTCACTTTCATATCCGTCGTTATCCAAACCTCTTAAACCATGATCCAATGGAAAATCCAAGTCTAAGATCGTTATCTAAATTTTTATCCGGAAATCTTTTCGGATAATTTATAAATTTTCCAGGCCTTACCCACGCCCTTCAAACTTTTCCCAGGGTCTTACCCGTGCTACTTAATTTCAGCGTCGTCATTATCCAAACCCTTATACCGTTATCCAAAGGAATATCCAACTTCAAAATCCTTATCCAAATTTTTATCCAGAAATTTATAAATTATCCAGATCTTATCCACACCCTACAAACGTATCCAATGCCTTATCCAAGCTACTTAATTTCATCTCCGTCGTTGTCACCTCAAACCGTTATCCACAGGAATAACCAAGTCCAAAATCATTATCCAAATTTTTATCCGGAAATCTTTATCGGATATTTTTAAAATTATCCATACCTTATCCACACCCTACAGACTTATCCAATGCCTTATCCATGGTACTCACTTTCATCTCCTTTGTTATACAAGCCCCTTAAACCGTTATCCAAAGGAATATCCAGATGCAAAATCGTTATCCAAATTTTTATCCGGAAATTTATAAATTATCCAGACCTTATCCACACCCTACATACGTATCTAATGCTTTATCCAAGCTTTTTAATTTCATCTCCGTCGTTATCCAAGCCCCTTAAACCATTATCCGCAGGCTTAACATAGTCCAAAATTTTTATCCAAATCTTTATCCGGAAATCTTTATCAGAAAATTTATAAATTATCCTGGTCTTATCCATACCCTTCAAACTCATCCAGTGTCTTATCCATGCCACTCACTTTCATCTCCGACGTTATCCAAACCCTTAGTTATTCAAACCCTTAGTTATCCAAAGCCTTGGCTACAAATTATCGACAACCTTATCCATGCCACTATCCGCGACCAAAAAAAAAATTGTATCCATGGCACTATCGATTTCCCAGGAGTCGATTATATCGCTGGGCCTAAAGGCACGTTCTCTTTGACAAGCTTCCAATTTGTTTTCTTTCGTGTTGGCCACTCCATTGGATTTGTCTAGCTAGGCAGGTAGGCTAGTGGTAGACTTTTCAAAAATGCATTTGTCATTTTTTTTGTTTTGTTATTGTTTTTGTTGTTGTTGTTATTTCCCTGCAATTTACAATTCAACCAAAAAATTACCACACAATGAATTGACTCTTCGAGACTGCCGCTGCTGCTGCACAAATTGGCATTTTGAGTGCGAATAGATTGCCGACAAAATGTTTTATTGTCTCCTCAACCTCCCCCCACCTCCCCCTCGTTTCAGTGTTGCCATAAAAAGATCGACAATATTTAAATCTCGACAAATGCAACAACAATAACAAACAATGGAAGACAACATTAACAATTTGTTTCGAAGTTTCGAATCAAAAATACAACAAAACGAACTGCAAACCGCAAACAATTGTCGAACTAGTCGACGTCGACGAAAGATGGACCGGACGGAAAAATGTACAGAAATGTAAAATAAGTCACCAGGTTGGATGCAGGTTGGTTGGTTGGCAGGTAGGATGGTTGCTTGGTAGGTTGGCTACCAGTAGCAGTCCCCCGCCAATAACAATGTAACGTTGACATAGTACTCCCCCTTCCCCCTCGACTGCATGAATGCCAAATAGTTGTGCCTTGTCTGCCAGCCAAACTGCGGTATTTTTGGATATTGTGATATTTTTAGCCATTATTTTTTTTTTTCTAGGAAGTCTTAAAAAATGGTTGGAATATTGGCTGCTGGTGGCATAAAGTTTTATTGGAATTACAAAAATGGATAATTTATGGGGGTCAGTGGCAAACTGTGGACGAAATTATGTTGGTTACGGGGACATTCTCTGGAGAGTGATCATCTTTTGAGGACGTAAGAGTCTCAGCGGCCATATATGGTGGAATATAAGGATTTGAAGGGTATCTGCTGTGAAGCAAATGCTCTCAGCGCCAATATGCACTACAGAATATGAGCTCTGATGAAGGAATCGGCTCAGAAGCCACATACTGGGGAGAAATGTGCTCTGAGGCTATCTATGGGGAGTAGATGGGATCAGAGACTACCTACTGAGGGGTGGATGGCAATATACTGGCATGAGGCAACATACTGTGGAGATCATTTACTGTGGAGTAAATGGACTTAGAAGTTATCTTCCGTGGCGTAGGCGCTCTCCAAACCCATCTACTAAGAGGTAGGTGGGCTCAAAGGTCGTCTACTAGGGAGTAGATGGGCTCAAAGGTCATGGATTGGGGAGTAGATGGGATCAGAGGTCACCTACTGGGGAGTAGATGGACTCAAAGGCCATCTTCTGGGGAGTTGATGGGCTCAAAAGCCATTTACTGGGGATAAGATGGGATCAGAGGTCATCTACTGTAGAGTAAATGGGCAGCTTGACCACTGCGGAGTAGATGGACTCCGAGGTCATTTACTGGGGAGTAGATGGACTCAAAGCTCATATACTATCGGCTAGATGGGCACCGAGGTCATCTAGTGAGAAGTAGAGGGGATCAGAGGTCATCTACTGGGGACTAGATGGACTCAAAGGCCATCTTCTGGGTAGTTAATGGGCTCAAAGGCAATTTACTGGAGAGAAGATGGGATCAGAGGTCATCTACTGTAGAATAGATGGGCTCATTGGCCATCTACCTGGGAGTATATTGGCACATTGGTCATCTACTAAGGAGTAGATGGATTCATTACCTGTCCAATTTCTACTGTAGTGTAAATGGGTTCCAAGGCCGTCTGAAATCCGGACCGTAGATGAAATCCGGACCATCTACTGTAGAGTACTTGGCCAGCATGGATCTCAGAAGACATCTACTGTAGTTGCAGCTGACATTTTTGGAAAACTTTTTTCGATTTTGGATAAATTAAAACCAAGTGGATGTTTTGAAATGCGGATAAAGCTCTAAATAAATTTTGAGGCCATGGAAGAAAATGTTTGACTATTTTTAAAGTTGCGGATAATTTTAAGAACGTGGATAATATTTCGAAAAAAAATTTTATGAGCATGGATAATGTTTTGGATACATTTGATGGACGTGGATAATATTTCGGATACATTTTGGGAACATGGATAATATTTCAGATAAATTTTAGAAACGTGGATAATATTTTGGATACATTTCAGGAACGTGGATAATATTTCGAATACATTTTAGAAACACGGATAATATTTCGGATAAATTTCGCGTACATGGATAATATTCTGATAAATTTTAGGAACGTGGATAACATTTAGCATTCATTTTAAGAACATAGATAATATTTTGGATACATTTTAAGAGTGTGGATAAAATTTCGGATAAATGGATAAATATTAGGACCGTGGATAATATTTTGGATAAATTTGGGGGACGTGGATAATAATTTGGATATGTTTTGAGAATGTGGATGATATTTCGAATAAATTTTGGGAACATGGATAATATTTTGGATAAGTTTAAGAAAAACGGATAATATTTCGGATAAATTTTAGGAACGTGGATAAATTTTAGAAACTTGTATAATATTTCGGATAAATTTTGAGAACGTGGATAATATTTCGGAAAAAATTTGGGAACGTGGATAATGTTTTGGAATCATTTTTGGAGTGTGGATAACATTTCGGATAAATTTTGGGAATGTGGATAAAAATTTAGAAAGACTTTTAAGAACGTGGATAATATTTGGATACATTTTAGGAACGTGGATAATATTTTGGATACATTTTAGGGACGTTGATAATATTTTGGATAAATTGTAAGAGACTGGATAATACATTTTAGGCACGTGGATAAATTTTAGGCACGAGGATAAAATTTTCGATAAATTTTAGGGACGTGGATGATATGTTGGATAAACTTTTAGAGCGTGGATAAGGTTTTGGTTATATTTTAGGGACGTGGATAATAGCCGGATAAATTTTGAGAAGGTGGATAATATTTCGGATAAATTTTGGGGACGTGGATAATATTTTGGATAAATTTTAGGAACGTGGATAATATTTTGGAGCATTTCGGATAAATTTTGGGAATATTGTGTACAGATTTTAAGAGAGAGAGAAAGAGAGAGAGGGAGTAAGATTTTTGCAAGATTTTAGGAAAGTGGGTAAAATTATTGACGTGGATAATGGTTTTGAATAAATTTGCGGAATTTAAAAAAAAAATTACTATGTTTTGAAAATGTGGATACATTTTTAAGAAAAGAAAAAAATTTCGGATAATTTTTGAGTACGCAGGACCTGGAAAAAAGTCTGGTATAAACTTATGGCCGGTAAAACCCTGGGTAAAATTTGGAACTCGCGGATAAGGCTCTTCATAAACTTTTTGGCGCTGGATAATGCTACGGATACATTTAGAGGTGCAGATAATACCTCAACTTGAATTTCGAATTGTAGATAATGTCACGAATAAAATTCGGAGGTGTGGATAAAGCCATGGCTAAAATTTCGATGCATGAATGATGATAATCCAGTGGTGCCACATAATCACTCTGAGAATTTCGAAGAGAAAGAAAAATATTTCGAATAATTTTTGAGTACGCGGTACCTGGGAAATTTGAATAGAGTGGATATATTTTTTAAAGAATGGTTTTAACGCGGATAAATTTTAAATACATTTTTAGAATTTTTGTAAGATTTCGGATAATTTTAATGGCTGTGGATAATGTTGAGAATAAATGTTGATAACGTGGATAAGATGTTTATGATTTCGGAAAGTGTTTATCGTGGATAATTTTCGGATAAATGAAAAAAACGTGGATGGGATTTTTAAAGTGTTCCGCATAATTTTTGAGGACCCGGTTAGTATTCGAACAATTTATAGAAAAGTGAATTAGATTTGGGATGGGGTTTAGGAACTTGACTAATTTTCGGAAAAAGGTGGATGAAATCTCTGATATTTTTTTGAAGGCATAGGATAATGGTATTTGAGATGTATGGAGTCCTCTGGATGACCCTTAATGATGTGACAGCCCTATTAAATCACCTCATCTTCCATCTAGCAGGGGATAATCTTTATATAAGCGATGACCTTCAAACTCTCATCCTCTCTCCCCAACGACCTTGCATCTTCCCTCTCTCTCGCTATCTCTCTCTCTCTCTCTTTGTTTATAGGGGTCTGAGAACATCAATTTTGTTTATTAATCTCTTATCATTTTTCATCGCACTTCAAAACAACCATCCGCCTTGCCCCCATTCGATTCTGAAGCGTTTTGTTTTGTTTACTTCGTTTTCCGTTATTTGGTTTTTTTTTATTCTGCGTGGGAGGCTATTATAAAATAAAGTTATCAAAATATATATAAAATTACTGACCTTAGGCAACCGCCAGCGTTCGACGTTCTGTTAAGTAATTCTCCTCCAAAAAAACAATAATGGTCATAATCATTCTCACACCCACAGCAAAGGTTCTGTCTGATGTCGATTACAAAATTTATTCACACAAATCGTGTGTGCGCCACTGTGAGTGTGTGGGGGGGTTCATAAATCACCGGAGCGAGTGATTTAACTTTCGATTTCGATACCATGTCGAAGCAAGTGGTAAAGAATAAAAATAAAATGGAAACCAAAACAATTTTTTTATGACGAAATGAAAGTGAAATTATTAGCATATCGCCCCGGCAATGGCATGGATGGGGGTGGGTACCCTCTCTGAATTCTTAAAATCACCAATTACGGTGATTTTTGTGAAATCCAAAATCGTTTTGAAAATCTGAAAATAATTTCTTTTTCAAAAGCAAGACCAACGAAGAAGGTGAAGAAAGTCAAATCAATAAAAGAAAACGAAAATAAAAATAATAAACAGAGAGGGAGAGGGGTCAGAGAGGGGAGAGGTTGGGGAGATACTTTTTCCACGGCATCCGGCAAAACCCTACAATTTAATATTCTGCTCAGCCAAATCAAACGGTTTCACCAACCATCCACCATTCATCAGCTCACAATGGCAAACACCCCCCAAAGCTTTGGGCCGGCCATATGCGTCCATATGACAAATGGAAATGCCTGAGGCCCGAGTGTCCGGACGTGCGTGCCGGCCATTTAGATCATTGTACGCATACTCATTGAGCATTGTGCGGCTTAGCTCCTTTTACTTTGCGCATTCACAAAAGAAAGTTTCTGGTCGTCGCTGAGTTGAATGACTTAAAGCTCTACCTCCCACTTCCACCACTGCTCCTCCTCCTCTCTCTCAGCCAAAATGAATTACTAACCATGGTCAATGTGTTTAGAAAATAAATTTGCCAATTATGCCGAATGGAGTCATCATGCGAAAAATAATGCGACGCCCATTAACCAACCACCCAACCGTTTGTGTTGGCTGGCTGCCTGTGCAGACGGCGACGGCGGTTGTTTTCTTTAATGCCCAAAGGGGCCAACAAAAATTTTCCCCGCACCAGACCCCATGATTAGAGGTATTGCCTGAATAAACTGTCATTAGCACAATTAACAATGTTATGAGTGGTATTTTGCCAAGCGTGCTGCTTGGAAACGAAAAAATACAGGCACAGTGAAGCAAAAAAGTGACAAATTTGAAAAATAAAAAAACAATAATTCGGGGAAGAGAGAAATTAAAAGAGGAGAAAAAACTACCCTACCATCTACCCACAGGAGGCGTGATCTGACTACATCTACCTAACTTCAGTGCATCTACTCTACAGTAGATGACCCCTGAGTGCACCTACTCTACAGTAGATGGCCTCTGAGCCCACCCACTCTTTAGTAGATAACCAATGAGCCTATCTACTCCCTAGTAGATGACTAGATGTCTTCTGAGCACATCTACGCCACATTAGACGTCCTCTGAGCACATCTACGCCACAGTAGATGTCCTCTGAGCACATCTACGCTGCAGTAGATGTCCTCTGAGCACATCTACGCTACAGTAGATGTCCTCTGAGCACATCTACGCCACAGTAGATGTCGTCTGATCACACCTTCTCCCCAGTAGATAGCCTCTGAGATCACCTACTCCCCAGTAGATGTCCTCTGAGATCATCTACTCCCCAGTACATGGCCTCTGAGCACATCTACGCCACAGTAGATGTCATTTGAGCACATCTACGCCAAAGTAGATGTCCTCTGAGCACATCTACTCCCTAGTAGATGGCCAATGAGCCACAGTAGATGTACTCTGAGCATGTCTACGCCACAGTAGTTGTCCTTTGAGCACATCTACTCCACAGTAGATGGCTTCAGAAACCACCTACTCTCCAGTAGATGGCCTCTGAGCCCACCTAATCTCCAGTAGATGACCTCTGAGTCCCCCTACTCTCTAGTATATAGCCCCCTCATCCAAAATTTAGACCTTAAAAAAAATCCGAAAATTCATCGACTCCCTTTAAATTTATCCGAAACCTGATCCACTTCCATAAAAATTATCCGAAGCTTTATACACGCCTTTAAAATTTTTCCGAAGCCTTATCCGCACCCTTAAACTTTATCCGAAGCCTTATCCACGTCCTTAGACTTAACTGAAATCCTTATCCACTCCCTTAAAATTTATCCGAAACCTTATCCACGCCCCAAATATTTATCCAAAGCCTTATCCACGTCCTTAAAATTTATCCAAAGCTTTATCCACTCCCCTAAAATGTATCCACGTCCATAGAATTTTTCCAAAGCCTTATCCATGCCCATCTAATGTTTATCCATAACCTTTAAACTTTATCCGAAGCCTTATCCACTCCCTTAAAATTTATCAAAATCCTTATCCACGTCCCTAGACTTTATTTAAATCCTTATTCATGCCCTCAAAATGTATCCAAAGCCTTATCCACCCTTTAAAATTTATCCAAATCCTTATCCACGACCCTAAAATCGATTCGATGCCTTATCCACTTCCAGAAAACTTATCCAAATCCTTATCCACTCCCCTAGAATTTATCCAAATAATTATCCACACCCTTCAAATTTATCCGAAGCCTAATCCACGTCCCTAAAGGTCATCCAAATCCTTATCCACGCTCCTAGAATTTATCCAAATCTTTATCCACGCCCTTAAAACTTATCCAAATCCTTATCCATGGCCTTAAAATCTATCCAAATCCATATCCACGCCCTTAAAATAAATTCGGAGTTTTATTCATTTCCATAAAATTTATCCGAAGCCTTTTTCACGCTCTTAAAATTTATCCAAATCCTTATCCACTCCCTAAAAAATTATCCGGATCTTTATCCACGCCCTTAAAATTTATCGGAGACTTATCCACGTCCATAAGATTTATCCGAAGCCTTATCCACGCCACCAAAATGTATCCAAAACCTTATCCACCCCTTAAAATTTATCCGAAACCTGATCCACTTCCATAAAAATTATCCGAAACTCTATACACGCCTTTAAAATTTTTCCGTAGCCTTATCCGCACCCTTAAACTTTATCCGAAGCCTTATCCACGGCCTCAACATTTTTCCACAGCCTTATCCACGCCCTTAAAATTTATCCAGAGCTTTATCCACTCGCCTAAAATGTATCCAAATTTTTACCCACGTCCATAGAATTTTTCCAAACCTTTATCCTAGCCCCTAATATTTATCCAAATCCTTATCCACGTCCATAGCATTTTTCCAAAGCCTTATCCATGCCCATCTAATGTTTATCCATAACCCTTAAATGTTATCCGAAGCCTCATCCACTTCCTTAAAATTTATCAAAATCCTTATCCACGTACCCAGACTTTATTCAAATCCTTATCCATGCCCTCAAAATGTATCCAAAGCCTTATCCACGCCCTTAAAATTTATCCGAAGCCTTATACACGCTCTTAAAATTTATCCGAAGACTTATCCACGACCTCAAAAATCTATCCAAATCATTATCCAAGTCCATAGAATTTTTCCAAAGCCTTATCCATGCCCATCTAATGTTTATCCATAACCCTTAAGCCTTATCCACGCCCTCAAAATTTATCCAAATTTATCCGGTTTTCCAAACCGTTATTCAAGCCCCTAATATTTATCCAAATCCTTATCCACGGCCTTAAAATCTATCCATATCCACTCCCTTAAAATTAATTCGGAGCTTTATTTATTTCCATAAAATTTATCCAAAGCCTTATCCACTCCCTTAAAATTTATCCGAAGCTTTATCCACGCCCTTAAATTTTATCGGAAGACTTATCCACGTCCATAAAATGTATCCGAAGCCTTATTCATGGCCCCGAAATATATCCAAATTCTTATCCAAGCCCTTAAGATTTATCCGAAACCTGATCAACTTTCATAAAATTTATCCAAAGCCTTATCCACGCCCCTAAAATGTATGCGAAGATTTATCCACGTCCATAAAATGTATCCGAAGCTTTATCCAAGTCCTTAAAATTTATCTGAAGCCTTATCTATGACCCCGAAATATATCCAAATTTTTATCCACGCCCCTAAAATTTATCGAAAATGTTATCCACGTCCAATGGAATATAATCTAACCCATATTTATATCCCTTAAATGCATCCAAGATTTTTATCCACTTTTCCAAAATTTATCCGAAGTATTATCCACATTCTTAAAACTTATCCTAAGTATTATCCGTCTTCTTAACTTTTTCCAAATGTATCCGAAGCTTTATCCACGCTATTTAATTGTAACCAAAGCCTTATCCAAGTTTCTGAAACTTATCCAAAGCATTATCTGCGCTCCAAAGTTTATCCAAAGCCTTACCCACATCCAATAACTTATCCTGAGCCTTATCCTCGCCCAAAAAATGTATCCATGGCCTTATCATATAATCCGAACATTTATCCAAGTCCCATTTAACCAAGTCCCAAGTCATAAGCCCCTTCTAATGTCTTTTTTTTTACCAGGTAATGACAAGTTTTGTTTTCTCTCCACTGTCCGCAGCTCAATTCGTTTTTCTTGTTGCTTCGCATTAACCAGTGTTATCATTGTAATGCCTGGCATGTAACTGTAATTTTCGATTTTTATCCATGTTAATTTCTTTGTCATCGTCATACGATTGTTTATTTGTTTATTTCTCGTTTCTTCGTGGCTGGCTGGCTTTTCATATTCGCCAGTGTGTCTGACAGACAAACGGACCCATTGACTGCCAATGCCATCGATTATGGGCGGCAGAATGTATAAAAATCTCTCTCGGCCTCTCTCTCTCTCTCTCCATCTCTCTAATGTTGACATTTGATTTTCTAAGCCGGAAAAAGTGCGACAGAGAAATGCTTTCTTTTTTTTTTTTTTGAGGGAGACTCGTCGCATTTGAGATGCAGGTCGGGTAATGGGGCTGGTGATGCGTTTTGTGTCGCTAGACTTGCAATTTCTCGAGACTTTTACCAGGTTTGGGCCAGCTTCAAACTTATTTGATCATTCAAGTGTCTAACTATGGTTTTGTTTGAAAATGTTTGTTGTGGTTGTTGTTTTGGACCTTCTGCTGATTTATGACTTGGCCATATATTGGCAAATATGTGTTGCACTAGAGCAAACATGACTTTGGCAAAACGGACGCCACAGACGACAGACTGACTGGTTGGCTGGCTGGCTAACATGTTGTTACTGGCGTTTTTGGTATTTTTGTCTTGTGCGGAAATCTAGATTTCTTTCTTCAACAACCTTTTATGACCAGCCCCAACACCGGCACCGCCAACCACAGCCACATGTCAATGACTGATGTTTGCTTGCCTTCCTGCCCGACAGACAGACAGACTGAATGTCTTTCAAGAGCTGCAAATGAATGTTTCTTTGTGGGCTACTGGAAAAAGTCATCATGTTGAGCCATTCGGCCTTTCGCCGAAATATTTGATTTCAATTCCGTTTTTATGTTGAATATTTTTTAAGGTTTATTTAATGAATTTCACTATTTCTTTGAAAAAAAAAAATAGTTACTTTTTATTTTCATAAAAACATTTTGAATAACAAAAACATATTTTTTTCTATTTTTAATTGCAGCCTGACCTCCATTGAAGAAGGCGTTGCCCATTAAAATTTTGAACGAAAATAAAAGGTGTGTATGAAATTATTTATATGTCTGACTCATTGTTTTTATCCGAAACTCTATCCGGACGTACGAAAGTTATTCAAAAATCTTAGTCAGATCTTCGGAAGTTACCTAATATATTACGTTGGTATTTGAAAGGCATCCAAACCCATTTTTTAGGTCTTGAAAGGGTATTTATTCATAGAACTTATCCGCATCCTTAAAAAAATTATCCTAATCCATATCCAGGTACGGTATTCAGGCTCTGGAAATGTATTCAAAGCCCTGACAAAGTTTTTGAAATTTTGTTCAAAGTCTTGTCAAAGTTCCCAAAATTTATCCAAAGGCTAATTCGTGCCCCTAAAACTTATCCTTTTTAAAGTTTTACAGATTTATATTTAGCCTTTTCCACGTTTCCTGAAATCAACTTAAAGATTATCCACGTTTCCCTCTAAGCCTTATTCAAGCCTATAAAATTTATCATAAGCCCTAACCACCTAATTTATCTAATATCCTGATTTATCCACGTCCCTGAGTTATATCCAAAGCTTATCTACCTTTGTGAAATTTCTTCAAAATCTATCGAAATTCTTACTATCCTTTAGAATTTACCCAAAGCCTTATCCACGCCCTTAACATGTTTCCGAAGACTTAATCCACTTCCCTAAAATGTATCCAAATCTTTGTCCACGGCCATTGAAATTTTCCAAAGTCTTACCCATGCCCATCCAATGTTTATATCCATAACCCTTAAGCCTTATCCACGCCCATTTATCACATTTATACAAAGCTTTATCCACTCCCCTAAAATGTATCCAAATCCTTATCCGAAGCCTTATCCACACCTTTATACTTTATGCGAAGCCTTATCCACTCCCTTAAAATTTATCAAAATCTTTATACACGTCCCTAGACTTTATTCAAATCCTTATTATGCCCTAAAAATGTATCTAAATCTTTATCCACCGTTTAAAATTTATGCAAAGCCTTATCCACGCCCTTAAAATTTATCCGAAGACTTATCCACGGCCTCAAAATTTGTCCACAGCCTTATCCACGCCCTTAAAAATTATCCAAAGCTTTATCCACTCCCCTAAAATCTATGGCTTGGGAAATGTATGCAAAGTCTCGACAAAATCCCTAAAATTCGCTCTAAAGTCTTATCATTTTTCCCAAAAAATTATCCAAAGGCTTATTCGTCCCCCTAAAACTTATCCTTTTTCTCGTTCCACAGATTTATACTTAGCCTCATCCACGTTTCCTAAACTCAATTTAAAGATTATCCACGTTTCCCTCCAAACCTTATCCAAGCCTATATAATTTTTTATATACCTTAAATGCATAGTGTCCTGGTTTATCCACCTTCCTGAGTTATATCCAAAGTCCATCTACCTTTCTGAAATTGCTTCTGGGCCTTATCCTCGTCCTCTATTTTTGTCCAGAGTCTTATTCACGATTCTAAAAATTATCCAAAGGCTTATCGAAGTTATACTCTTATTCCCAAAGGCCTTATTTTCGCCCCTGATTTTTATCGGAAGCCATGTCCCATGCCATATTTTGATCCTTAAAATGTTTCCAAAGCCTTAAGCACATATCATTCATTCATCCAAAGTCTCATCCATGAACGCAAAATTTATTCAAATCCAATCCCCATAATTTATCCAACGCGGATAATTAAAAAAAATTGAAATTTATTATCCAAAATATTATCCATGCCCCTAAAGTTATCCGAACTACTATCCACTGACTCAAAAATCATCCGAAAATTTATCCAAAAACTACCTCATGCCATGTTTTGATCTCTAAAATGTTTTCAAAGCCTTAGCCACGTATCATTCATTTATCCAATGTCTCATCCATGAACCTAAAATTTATTCAAAACCTTATCCCCATAATTTATCCAACGCGGATAATTAAAAAAAATTGAAATTTATTATAAAAATATTTTATCCCCGTCCCTAAAATTATCCGATCTACTATCCACACCCGCAAAAATTATCTGAAGATTTATCCAAAAACTATCCCATGCCATGTTTTGATCTCTAAAATGTTTCCAAATCCTTGACCACGTATCATTCATTTATCCAAAGTCTCATCCATGAACCTAAAAATTTTCCAAATCTATATCGCCATTATTTGTACAACGCGGATAATTCAAAAAAATTGAAATTTATTATCCAAAATGTTATCCACGTCCCTAAAATTATCCGAACTACTATCCACTGCCTCAAAAATCATACGAAGAGTTATCCATGCCATCAAAAATTATCCAAAGCGTTATCCATGGCCTCAAACATTATCCGAAGTTATCCACGTATTTTAAAATTATCCAAATCATAAAATAAAATTATCCAAATTATCCAATGTCCTTAAAAATTATCCAACAATTTATCCACGTCCTCAAAATTTATCCGAAGTGTTATTCACGTCTTAAAAAATTATCCGAAGTTTATTCACGTCCTCAAAAATTATCCGAAGTGTAATCCACGTCTTCAAATTTTATCCGAAGTATTATTAACGACCTAAAAATTATCCGAAGTTTATTCACGTCCTCAAAAATTTTCCGAAATGTTATCCACATCTTCAAAATTTATCCGAAGTATTATCCAAGTCTCTAAAAATTATCTGAAATATTATCCACGTCCTTTAAATTATCCGAATCGATATCCATGCCCTTAATAATTATCCGAAATTTATCCACGTCTTCAAAAATTATCCAATGTATTATCCACGCCCTTAAAAACAATCCGGAGTATTATCCACGTCTTTAAAAATTATCCGAGGTATTATCCACGACCATAAGTTTATCCGAACAAATATCCAAGCCTTCAAAGTTATACGAAGTATTATCCACCTCCATAAGATTTATCCAAATCTGTTATCAACGATCTCAAAATTTATCCAAAGCATTAACTACATCCGAAAAATTATCCGAAAAGTTATCCGCGTCCTTAAGATTTATCCACAACTTTATCCGCGTCCTTAAAATTGTCGGAATTGTTATCCATGGCCTCAGACTTTATCCAAAGCGTTATCCACGTGCTTAAAATGTGTCCGAAGTATTATTCACCTCCCTAAAATTATCCGAACCATTATCCGTGGCCTTAAAAATTTTTCAATGACTTATCCTCAAAATTTATCCGAAGTATTATCCACGTCCTTAAAAATTACCAGAAGCATTATCCACATCTTTTAAATTTAGCTGAACCATTGCCCGCGTCCTTAACAATTATCCGATGTATTATCCACGTCCTTCAAAATTATCCGAAGTATTATCAACGACCTCGAAAACTATCCGAAGCATCAAAAATTATCCGGATTTTTATCCACGTTTGCAAAATTATCCGAAGAATTATCCACGCCCTTAAGAATTCTCTACAGCCTTATCCACGTCTGTAAAAATGATCCGAACGTGGATTAGTTCGCAAATGTATACGATGTATTATACACGTTCGCAAAATTATCCGAATCGTTATCCACGTCCTTAAGCATTACACACAGCCTTATCCGCATCCTTAAAATTATCCGCGTCCCTAAAAATTATCCACATCCTTAAAAATTATCCGAGTCATTCTCCGTCAGTCATTCTCCATAAAATTTATCCAAATCTGTTATCCACAATCTCAAAAATTATCCAAAGCGTTTACCACGTCCGAAATATTATCCGCATCTTTAAGATTTATTCACAACCTTATCTGCAACCTTAAAATTGTCGGAAATATTATCCACGTACTTAAAAATTATCCGAAGCGTTATCCATGGTCTCAAACATTATCCAAAGCGTTATCCACGTGCTTAAAATGTATCCGAAGAATTGTTCACGTCCCTAAAATGGTTCCGATTATTAGTGGCCTTAAAAATTATTCAATGACTTATCCACGTTCTCAAAATTTATCCGAAGTATTATCCACGTCCTTAAAAATTTTCAGAATAGTTATCAACGTCCTTAAAAATTATCCGAGATATTATTCACGTCCTTAAAATTATCCTAATCGTTATCCACGCTCTTAAAAATTATCCAAAGCCTTATACGCGTTGTAAGAAACTATCCGAATTATTATCCATGTCCTCAAAAATTATCCGAAGCATTATCCTCGCCCATAAACCGTCTTCAAGGCCCTCAATATTTATCCAAACTGTTATCCACGTCCTCAAAAACTATACGAAGAATTATCCATGTCTCTTACATTATCCGAACCATTATCCACGCCAAAAAAATTATTCAAATTGTTAATTGCGTCTTCAAAAATTACCCAGAGCGTTATACACGTCCTTAAAAATATATCCACATCCTTATCCACACCCTTAAAATTTATTCAGAGCTTTATCTATTCCCATAAAATTTATCCAAAGCCTTATCCACGCTCTTAAAATTTATCCAAAGCCTTACTCAGGTCCTTAAAATTTATCCGGAGCTTTATCAACGTCCTTAAAATTTATCCGGAGCTTTATCCACGTCCTTAAAATTTTTCTGAAGACTTATCCACGTTCATAAAATGTAGCCGAAGCCTTATCCATGACCCCAAAATATACCTAAATTCTAATCTAGGCCCTTAAAATTCATCAGAAGCCTTATCCACCCCTTAAAATGTATCCAAAACGTTATCCATTTTCCTTAAACATTTTCCGAATCCTTATCCGTCCCCTTTAAACTTATTCAAGGTTTTCTCCACATCCTTAATTTGAACCAGAAGTAATTTTTCCGCCCTCAAATGTCTTTGTAAGGCATTATCCGCGTTCCAGTCAACATTCATAGGCCTTTTTACGAAAATTTTGTTTTTTATATTTTTTTTATTTAAATTTTTTTATTAATTTATTTTTCCTTACATTGTCGTAATTGTCCATTACGTTAGCTCGCCCGTCTTGTTTTGTCGTCTTGTTTTGTCGTCTTGTTTTTCGGCCAAACAGGATTTTTTTTTTTGATTAAAGCGGCATTTGTGCAAATGTCTTTGACGATAATAAAAGTTATGAGATGTGTGCAAATTTCTGTGAAGATAAACATTTCTTAATGGCAACATGTTTTGTGTGTGAGTAACCACCAGTGGTGAGACAGACGGTCATAGATGTAAGAAAAATGTTTGAGTTTTATTTTATTAAGAGATTCCTGAGTTTGATTATTTTTTATGGGTAGATTTTTTGGGAGGGTGGAGAGAGAGAGGGGGTGGGGTGTTTAAAAATTATTTTGAAAAATAATTTGTTTTTTATGTTTCTTGAAAGTGATTATTTTTATGATTTTTTTTTTTTTTTTTTTTTTTGGGGAGGGAGGTAGGTAGGTATGTTAGAGTTGGGAGGTTTGAAATAATAAGAAATAAAGTTTCATTGGAAAGAAATTTATTTTTTGATGAAATTATTTGCTTCCCAGAAGAAGGGGATGGTAAATGCTAAGTAGGTCAGTATAAAGAAAGGTTGGGAGGAGAGGGATGATGGTGGAAGTAGGTGATATTTTTTGGGTATTTCTACGTCATAGCCTGACCTAAAAAAAATGGTGGAAGTAGAAGGCCTTCAACAACATCAGCAGAAATGGTTCGAAAAGTAAAGAAGCGGTTTGATCGAAAAACGCGTCGCAGTGGCCGAAAAATGGCTCGTGAGCTGAACATATCGCAATATCCCATTCGACAAAGCCATTGAAAAATGAGCTCGGGGTTAAGCCATTGAAATTCCAAAAAGTGCAAGAACTTACCCCGCAACAGAAAGAAAATAGACTCAAAAGAGCTAAAGAGTTGCCTCGCTTGGCCGAAAGTGGTGAACTGCCGAATTTGGTTTTCTCCGTTCTTCGTTGAGAAAACATTCGTTGTCCAGCAGTTTGTAAACAAACAAAATGATCCCGATTACTTGCCAAAGAGGTCAGCTGAAAATGTACACCTTCGGTTGACCACCAGAACTCAAGCGCAGGCCATGGTGATGGTGTGGGCCGCCATAACAGCCGATTGTTGCTCTCCGCTTGTATTAATCGACCGTGGCATCAGAATAAATGCCGAATATTATCGTGGAAATATTCTGGAGGGTGTATTAAAGCCTTGGGCTGGCAAGCATAGAAAATTGACTCAAAAGAGCTAAAGAGTTGCCTCGCTTGACCAAAAGTGGTGAACTGCCGAATTTGGTTTTCTCCGTTCTACGATGAGAAAACATTCGTTGTCCAGCAGCTGGTAAACAAACAAAATTATCGTTTTTACTTGCCAAGGAGGTCAGGTCAGCTGAAAATGTGCACTCAAGCGCGGGCCATGGCGATGTTGTGGGCCGCAATAACAGCTGACGGTCGCTCTCCGTTCGTATTAATCGACCGTGGCATCAAAATAAATGCCAAATATTATCGGGAAAATATTTTGGAGGGTGTATTTAAAGCCTTGGGCACGCAAACATTTTGGCCGCAGACCTTGGACATTCCAAACAGGACTCAGCTCGCGCCACCCAAGAATGGCTACAAAATGAGGTTCCTCGCTTCATTTCCATTTCTGGTGGCCACCAAAATCTCCGGATACCAATTCCTTGGACTATTGTGTCTGAAGTATTTTGGAAAGCAAGGTTGGCACTAAAAAATACCAAAGTGTCGATCACCTCAAGCAAGCGCTTCGCCGGCGGGAATGGGCCAAAATACCGCAGAGCAACCGACATTCGGGCAGCGTGACACTCCATCCGCCACCTATCGCACTCAGCCCGCGCCACCCAAGAATGGTTACAAAATTAGGTTTCTCGCTTCATTTCCAGCTCACAATGGCCACAAAAATCTCCGCTTACCAATTCGTTGGACTATTCTGTCTGGAGTATTCTGGAAAGCAAGGTTGGCACTAAATACCAAATTGTCGATCACCTCAAGCAAGCGCTTCGCCGGCGGGAATGGGCCAAAATACCGCCGAGCTACATTCGGGCAGAGTGTGACGGTTTCATTGGCCGTTTGAAGGCCATAATTCATGCCAAAAGTGACCAATTCGAACAAATCTAAACTTATTCTAAAATTTGATGCTATTTCCGATATTTTTTGCTCTCATTCAATAAAATTTAAAAAAAAATTAAAAATTACGGCATTTGACTTTGTTACCGTTTTTTTTTATCTCACCTCGTGTGGGTTATTTGGCTCAACTTTTTATCGACTGAGAATTGAATGATTCAGAAGGATTTCCTTATGGAACTGTCGTTTTAGATGTAGTTATTGTGGTTTCGATCATTTTTTTTTCTTTCTAAGCAAGTGGCCATAAGTGAAAGGGCTCTTCTTTTCTGGTAGAAATATATTTTTTTTTTTGAGAAGGGAAGAGGGGGAGGGTCGTGTTGTTATAATTGTATAATTTTTCACAGATTTCTAATTAAAAAAAATTATAACAATACGACCCTCCCCCTCTTCCCCTCTCAAAAAAATATATTTCTACCAGAAAAGAAGAACCCCTTCACTTATGGCCACCTGCCTAGAAAAAATATTTATTTCTAAAAAATCATGAAATCATGACTTTTAAATTCTCCTACCCCCTCCTCCTCTCTTTTACTCCAAAAAAATCTCTTTTTTCCACCTGAAGGTCGATTGGATATAACACTTTCACCTTTTCATAGAAAAAAAATTCCTACCTAATTTTCATAACTCCTCCCCTGGCCAGAAATAATTAGAATTTGAAAATGTTGCACTAATTATTTAAAAGGTGGCCTCTTTACATCTTCGTGGAATTTCTAATGGCTCTGCCTAGATCCAATTTATTAATTATTTACTTCAACATGCACTCACTCACCTGGGTAATTGCAGGAAATTTTCCAAATGGAAATGATGAAGAGGGGGTGGGGGGAGCTAGGTAATGTGATGCTGCAGTTTTATGAGAATACTGATCACAGGGTTGGTGATTAGTTCTTCATGCTGATGCTACTGCTGTTGGCTTGTGAGGTGCTTTGATCAGCTTCTCCACTGGCTTGGGGGCTGCTGTGATCAGCATCTTTGGCTCGGAGTGTTGATGCTGGGTTCTGATTATCTGGCAACTTATTTTAATTTTTTTTTTTTTTGATTATTTATCATAAAACCATGTGGAACTTGTTAAGCGTTATTTTTTTCGACTTCCAGCTAAGCTTGAGGATTTTCTTGTAGCCAGCCAGGCAGCCAGCCAGCCATCACCTTTGAGACCAAAGTTTCTATACAAGCCTGGTGCTACTTGTCAGCCAAAAAAAAACCACTTCTCTCTAAGTCAAGTCAATCTTTTGTCTTGTAAACCTGACGGTTTGACTGACTGACTTCAGATCATGTGGCTTTGCTAATGTTGTAATTATTTTGCTTAGAAGAAGAAGTTGTTGAAGAAAAAAATTAAAAAACGGACTTAAATAAATAACATGTGCCTGATGTGGGCTGCTGCTGCTGCTATTGTTTGCCAGGCAGGCAGACAGCCAGCCAGCCCGGCTACCAACCTCTTAATCATCACGATTTCTAATGCAACCCATATTTAGTTATGGCCCCACTCTTAAATATTATCATTTTTTTTTCAAAACATACCAAATAGACACACGTTACAGCAATTCCACTTTCTGTAGAACATCAACCAACTACCCATAAAACCTCCCAACCATCTATCCATCACTCAGAGGAGTAGATCTCCACATTTTGTGCTAATCATAAAAATGATTTAATTAAAAAAAAACAACGCGTCATAAAGTCCGGTCATGTTTTAAAGATTATTTTCAAAAGATTCTGCATGGATTTTATTTGAATTAGAAGAAGAATACCACACCCCTCCTCACCCCCCTCGCATGACTGCGTAATAAGTTGGATGATTGGTTGCTTAAATGCTGGCCAATTTGCTTGGCCATGTTCTGGCTAATAAAAATATAGCAAACGTGTTATTTAAACTCCATTTCGTAATAACAAATTATTGAATTGTGTTCTCTTCCATAAAAAGAGAATAATTGATAAAAGAGAAAGTGTTCTCAGAGGTCATTTTGTGAAGAGTAAATGAGTTCAGAGATCATCTACTGGAGATGAGATAAATAAACCGGGGGCTAAGAGCAGCGGTGCTCAAGAAAAAATAACTCTTTTCAGTCAAATTTCTCTTTGCTTATTTAAATCAAGAACAAAACAGTGTTGAGTCATTATTTATAAAAATATTATTTATCCATTTGCTTTATAAAATAATTTGGCAAACATTCGTGTCTAAAAACAATTTAATAGAACCGTAAAATATAAAGAAAAACAGAATTTTAATTTTCTCTTAAATTATCTCTTTTTTCGGTTCATGTTCTAGAACACGGTTTTGAGCACCGCTGCTAAGAGTAACTATTCTCAGAGATATATTTGTGTAACAATTTTATTTTTATTTAAGCTGAGAGAGTGTGAATGTACTCTGAACTCTGCAACTACTTAAAATGTAAACAATACTCCCAGAGATTAGATGTTCTCTGGGATCAATTACAGACCTTTAATCTCAGAATAAATGAGATGAGTAGACATATTGATCGAAAGAGAGCTATATAAAGAGATAGATGTAATGTTTTTTTTTTTAAATTCGCAATAATGTATTTAAAACAGCGGTGCTCAAAACCGTGTTCTAGAACATGAAGAGAAAAAAGAGATAATTTAAGAGAAAATTAAAATTCTGTTTTTCTTTATATTTTACGGTTCTATTTAATTGTTTTTAAACACGAATGTTTGCCAAAATAATTTATAAAGCAAATGGATAAAAAATATTTGTATAAATAATGACTTAACACTGTTTTGTTCTTGATTTAAATAAGCAAAGAGAAATTTGACTGAAAAGAGATATTTCTTTTTGAGCACCGCTGACAACCAACCTAGAACGAAAAAGTAAAAAACAAAGCACACGTACTCTCTCTCGCTCTCTCTCTCTCGATTTTCCTTTGCCACTACTAATACATATATGGTGAGCAAATCTGATCTAAAACAGGGCCAGTCTCCCATCCTTGTAACTCTCTGATTACAGTGTTTTTCAATGAGTCTGATTGAGAGCCTACAGAGAATAAAGCTCTTTAAAGGCACGGGTGCCTGCTTTTTCCTGGCTTGATCGAAAACATTATCTTTTCTCTTGAAAGACAACAACGACATTATACGTATCCTTGTATTGTATCTGAAACCTTATTAAACTATCGGAATGGTATCTGCAACATTATCCATGACATGGAAATGTATCTAAACATATTTCATGTCCAAGGAATGTATCTAAAATATCTGTCGGAGCGTCAGAATGTATCTTAAGCTTTATGAATATCTCCATGACATTATGGTTGTCCTCAATTCTATCTAAGGTATATTTTAGGTCCCTGAATCCTAATCCATTCCAAGTATGTCCCATGTCCTTGAGAGATATCTAAGGCCAAAAATATGTTCCTGAAATTTATTTTTAGGTATCTTCTGGATATCTTCAACATGTCATTGAAATGTATCTAAAGATAATTCATATACGTGACATGTATCTGAAACATATGTCAGGAATTCAGAATGTATCTTAAGTGCTATATACACCAATAAAATGTATCTATGGCATAATCGTTGTCCTTGAAATGTATCTAAAGCATTTTGTAGAATGTATCTAGATTTCTGAAATGTATCTAATGTCTTTTAAGTTCCGAATAATGTATCTAAAACATTTTCTAGAACGTATATAACTTTTCTGAAATGTATCTCATGTCATAATAGCTCCAAATAATGTATCTCAAACGTTTTTTAAAATGTATCTATATTTCTCAAATGTATCTAATGTCATTTTAGCTTCCAGTAATATATCTAAAGCATTCTCTAGAATGTATCTATGTTTCTGAAATGTATCTAGAGTCAAAGTAGCTCCAAATAATGTATCTGAAGCATTTTATAAAATGTATCTAGATTTCTAATATGTATCTAATACCATTTTAGCTGCAAATAATGTATCTAAACCATTTTCTTGAATGTATCTACGTATCCGAAATGTATCTATGCCATTTTAGCTATAAATAATGTATCTAAAGCAATTTCTAGAATGTATCTAAATTTCTAAGATATATCTAAGGCCATTTTAGCTCCAAATAATGTATCTAAAGCATTTTCTAGAATGTATCTAGATTTCTGAAATATGTCTAATGTAATTTTGAGTTCCCAACAATGTATCTAAAGCATTTTATAAAATGTATCTAGATTTGTAAAATGTATCTAACGTCTTTCTAGCTCCCAATAATGTTTCTAAAAAATGTTCTAGCATGTATCTAAAATTCTAAAATGTATCTAATGTCATGTTAGATACAAATAATATATCTTAAACATTTTCTGGAATGTATCTACATATCTGAAATGTATCTAATGTCATTTCAGCCTCAAATTATGTATCTAAAGCATTTTCTAGAACGTATCTATGTTTCTGAAATGTATCTCATGTCATAATAGCTCCAAATAATGTATCTAAAGCATTTTCTAGAATGAATCTGCATTTCTGAAATGTATCTAATGTCATATAATCTCCCAATAATGTATGTTAAGCATTTTCTAGAATGTGTCTAAATTTCCGAAATGTATCTAATACCATTTTAGCTGCAAATAATGTATCTAAAACATTTTCTAGAATGTATCTAGATTTCAGAAATGTGTCTAATGTAATTTTGAGTTCCCAACAATGTATCTAAAGCATTTTATAAAATGTATCTAGATTTCCTTAATGTATCTAAAGCATGCATGTTCTGAAATGTATCTACATTTCTGAAATGTATCTAATACCATTTTAGATGCAAATAATGTATCTTAAAATTTTTGTAGAATGTATCCACATTTCTGAAATGTAGCTAATGTCATTTTAGCTCCCAATAATGTATCTAAATCTCAAAGATGCATCTAAGACCATTTTAGCTCCAAAACTGTATCTTAAACATTTTCTGGAATGTATCTATATTTCCGAAATGTATCTAAAGCATTTTCTGACATGTATCTACAGTTTATAGAAATGTATCTACATTTCCAAAATGTATCTAATGTCATAATAGCTCCCAGTTATGTATCTAAAGCATTTTCTAGGTTCATTTTAGCTCCCGACAACAAGAATTTCATAAAATGTATCCATATTTTTGAAATGTATCTATTACCAGTTTAGCATCAAATATTGTATCTAAAGCATGATTAGTGAACTTAAAATGTATCTATTGTAATATTATGGTGTTCCTGAAGAGTATCTGAAACATGTTTGAGGTATCTTTGACAATATCTATGTCATTGAATTGTATCCAAACATGATTTACGTGTAGGAAATGTACCTGAAGAATTTCTCAGGATCTCTGAATGTATCTAAAATAAGATACACATTTTCGAAGTGTATCTAATTTACGAATCTACATTGTTTAATGTATCTAATGTCATTTTTTCAGAATAACATATCTAAAGCATGATACATTAACTTGAAGTTTATCTAAAGCATTAAAAAGTGTCACTGAATGTATCTGAAGCATTATAAACATCTCCAGAGTATATCCATGGCATTATCGATTTCCCTCTATTCTATAAGGCATTTTCTGGTCCCTGAAATGCATTTAAAACATTTTAAGCTCTCTCAAATGTATTTTAAATACTATTAAGTTCCTAGAAATGTATCTAAATATACATATATGTATCTAAACATGAATATATGTATCTAAACAGTCAAATATGTACCTAAATATTAAAATATTGTCAAATGCATCCAAAACATTGTCCATGTGCCTGATTTCTTTTTGCTAAAGCATGATACATTGGCTTGGAATGTATCTAAAACGTTAAATAGGGTCACTGAATGTATCCATGGCATTAACGATTTCCCTTTACTCTATCTTAAGCATGTTCGTGGTTCCTGAAATGTATCTAAAACATTTAAAGCTCCCTAAAATGTATCTGAAATGCTATTAAGTTCTTTAAAATGTATCTAAACATACATATATGTATCTAAACATCTATATATGTACCTAAACATTAATATATGTATCTCAACATTCCTATATGTATCTAAATATTAAAATATTGTCAAATGCATGATTTTTTTGATAAAGCATGATATATTAACTTGAAATGTATATAAAACGTTAAAGATATTCCTGAATGTATCTAAAGCATTATAAACATATCGGAAATGTATCCATGGCAATAACGATTTCCCTCTACTCTATCTAAAGCATTTTCGTGGTTCCTGAAATGTATCTAAAACATTTTAAGCTCCCTCAAATGTATCTGAAATACTATAAAGTTCCTAGAAATGTATCTAAACATAAATATCTCAGCATTCATATATGTATCTAAATAATCACATGTGTATCTCAACAGTCTTATATGTATCTAAACATTTATATTTGTCCATGTGCCTGAATTACATTTCTTTATGTCCCTGAAATGTATCTAAAAGAATTTTAATATCTCCAAAATGTATCTCAGGCACTATATGATCACTTAAAACGTATCTATGGACTTATACAGTTCACTGAAATGTATCTGATATATTTTTCACATAACAGAATTGGATTGTGGCACTCATTCACTCAATTTTGATGACCTTTTGAAATATTAAGTATCTATTAATTCCTTTTAACACCCCAATTATATTCTATTGTATCTTTAAAGTGTCAATATTTCCCTATTAATCATATTTTCTAATGGATAAAAAAAAAATATTTTGATATCCAATTCAGCACGCTTTTCTGCATACGTTGTCAATAGACCATGGAAGTTTGTGTCTTAAGTCTTTTGTTTGGATTCTTTTTGAATTCCTTCTTCATCTTCTTCTTCTTCTTGATTGTCATGTGGCAAATAATATTAATAATGATTTTGAAAAACATGCTACCACATTAAATTGAGCTGCAAAACAATAGATTTTTTTTTGGGGACCAGCAGAAGTTGTAAAAACGAAAATCTTTTTACCCATTGACAGCTACTTAAAGCAGATATTTTGTTATTGTTTGATTGGATTTTTTTCTAAGGAGATGATTTTGTTGTTTTCTTTTGTTGTCTTATTACGGTATATTGTCAACTATAACATTAATAAAGTGTTATTTATATACAGAGAAAAAAAATAAATCTCTATTATGGAGTCAGCATTGATTTGATTTCAAACTCAAGAGCCATGGCGGTAATGAGGTTTAAACAAATGTCGGACAATGATTGGAAAATAAATGGAGGGGGCATAAATAGCTTTTTTTATATGTCAACAAATATTCGGAAATACAGCCAAAGCAGAAGCTCTTTAAAATGACCTTAAATTAGGCTTAGGGTTGATTAGAGAGCCTGCCTCACACCCACAATAAAATCTTCATGACTTTGACAAAAAAAAAATATTGAAAACAAAACAAACACTTAAGCCTTATCAAATAAATGGAAATAATGAGGACATTTTATCAGCCAATGGAAGTTGAGTGAGTTTTAATTTTTTTCTCCAAAAAAACAAAAGAGAAAAAAATTACAAAAAAAATGAAATTTTGAAAAATTTTAAATAAATATTAAAAATTTTTTAAATCCGTGTCAGGTTTTATGTAACCTGGAAAAGGATTTCTTCTCCTCCAATCTCCACATTCTTGCGCTTACAGGGTGAGATGAAAAAACTGCAACCAACTTCAAACTGCTGTTATTTCTAAGCCACTCGTCCGACAACTCTTAAAATTTTTCCAGTGACAGCTCATTATATTGTTTAGAAGCGTACAAAAGTATTTTGGTGAGAATTTTCCAGAAAAAAAGTTATTCGGTACGGAATTCAAGAGTGATGGCTATCGTTAGGGTACTCCAGCATTTAAATGTGAATAAATCTTTTGTGTCTCGTACCATCGCTCGTTACCCGGTAGTGATACTGGTAGCGTAGCCCGAAGTCAAGGAATTGGACGGAAGAAAACAGCAACATCAGCAGAAATGGTTCGAGAAGTAAAGAAGTGACTTGATCGAAACTCGCGTCGTAGTGGACGCAAAAATGGCTCGTGAGCTGAACATATCGCAATATTCCATTCGGCAAAGCCATTGAAAAATGAGCTCGGAGTAAAATCATTGAAATTCCAAAAAGTGCAGGAACTGAGAAAACATTCGTTGTCCAGCAGTTTGTAAACTAACAATACAATTACTTGCCAAAGAGGTCAGGTCAGCTGAAAATGTGCACCTTCGCTTGGCCAGCAGAACTCAAACGCCGGCCATGGTCATGGTGTGGGCCATAACAGCCGATGCTTGCTCTCCGCTCGTATTAATCGACCGTGGATCAAAATAAATCGCGAATATTATCGCGAAAATATTCTGGAGGCTGTATTAAAGCCTTGGGCACGTAAACATAGAAATTAGACTCAAAAGAGCTAAAGAGTTGCTTCGCTTGGCCGAAAGTAGTGAACTGCCGAATTTGGTTTTCTTTGTTCTCCGATGAGAAAACATTCGTTGTCCAGCAGAGCAGTTTGTAAAAAAAAAAAAAATGATCGTTTTTACTTGCCAAAGAGGTCAGGTCAGCTGAAAATGTGGTGCACATTCGGTTGGCCACCAGAACTCAAACGCCGGCCATGGTGATGGTGTGGGCCGCCATAACAGCCGATGGTCGCTCTGCGCTCATTTTAATCGACCGTGGCATCAGAATAAATGCCGAATATTATTGCGAAAATATTCTGGAGGATGTATAAAAGCCTTGGGCACGCAAACATTTTGGCTGCAGACCATGGACATTCCAACTTGTGACATCAGAATAAATGCCGAATATTATCGCGAAAATATTCGGGAGGGTGTATTAAAGCCTTGGGCAGGCAAAAATTTTGTTCGCAGACCTGAGACATTGCAACAGAACTCAGCACCCTTGCACGCGCCACCCAAGAATGGTTACAGAAATGGTTCCTTGCTTCATTTCCAGCGCACAATGGCCACCAAAATTTCCGGATATCAATCCGTTGGAATATTGTTTCTGAAGTATTTTGGAAAGCAAGGTTGGCACTAAAAAATATCAAAATGTCGATCACCTCAAGCAAACGCTTCGCCGGCGGGAATGGGCCAAAATACCGCAGAGCAACATTCGGGCAGCGTGTGACGGTTTCATTGGCAGTTGGCAGTGAAGGTCATAATTCGTGCCAAAGGTGACCAATTTGGAAAAATCTAAATTTATTCTAAAATTTGAAGCTATTTCCTATAATTTGGCCAAAAATTATTCTAAAATCTGAGGCTATTTCCGATATTTTTTGCTTTCATTCAAAAAAAATTAAAAACAATGCAAAAATTATGGCGTTTGACTTTGTTGCAGTTTTTAAAATCACCCTGTAAATATTTCAGAAATAAAATTGAAATGAAATCCATGTCAGTTTTTATAAAACCTGAAAAAGGATTTCTTCCCCTTCCAATCTCCACATTCTTCCGCTTATGTCACTAATTACGCACAATTAAGGTTTTTATTTATTTTTTTTTTATTTCTCTTGGGTTCCAAGCAAATCCTGGGGGCATTGAAACGCAAAGATATTTTTTTTTTTCTTAAGGCCTCGAAAGGTAACTGGACAGCAGTATTAAATGCAGCATTAAATTGCTTGAGAAAGTGTTGGTAATTCTTGGGATTTAATTACATGGCAGGTATCATTTTCTCACTTCCTTTCAAGCATTTAAGCAGGCGAAACAAAAAAATGAGGAGAAAAAAACTCTCACGCACACACTCATAAGCAAAGGCTCGCAAAATATGCAAAATTACAGCCAAAGAAAAATGTTGGTAATTCGAAAAAAAAAAATAATTCCCCAAGGATTTGAAAATAATCAAAAAATTATATAAATTATATAAAAAATCTTATTAATTATAAAATAATTTATCAACCCAGCAACAATTTTTTTTCGCTACAAATTTTCCATCATTAATTAATTGTGACTTGACATGATTGTTATGAGCCCGCCATGGCAGCAAAAAAAAATGGTGGCTATTAAAATTGCACTTATCTGCTGTCAACCCAACGGCAACGGCAGCAGCAGCAGCGGCAATTTAACACTTCCTTCCCCCTTTACGCCTGAGAGAGAAAAATCACAAACACACACACACACTACTGAGTACATAACTAATGTAATTAAAACTAGCTGCAAAACAGCAGCAACAACAACAACAAAAAAGTTAACACGTCTATTAGCAAGGTAAACTCCAAATGGGACGACCATCAAGTTAACATGCATTTCCATTCATTGCCTTTTTCCACAACAACAACAACAAGAACACCAACAACGAAAAAGCGACGGTAAAATGAATGATTTTTGTTGTTGTTGTAATTAAGTAGAGCTGCTGCTCCGGCTGCTGCACTTCCAGCCCAAGATTAATCTATGTCATGCGCAGAAGAAGAAAAAAGGAAAAGGTTGTGTTTTTCGCCTTTTTTTTTTGTTAAAAATGACTGATTGCTGACAGTACTGGGAGGAAAGTGAAGCATTAAACAAGCAATTTGTTGAACAAAAAAGAAACGCGAAAAGGGAAAAAAACAAAACGAATGGTAATGGATGCTAAAGGTGTAGCAAAATCAGTGAACTGTGGCACATATGACAGCAGATTAGTACAAAACTGCCACACTGCCTCGCGTCGAAGAGAAATGGAAAATTTTTAAGCTCAAGGAAAAATGTTGGGAAAAAATTTCTAATTTTCGATGATTTTTTTTTCAAAATTTTATAAAAAAAAATTAATAAAAAAAAATTTCCGATTAAAACAAGTTACAAAATATCAATGTTTTTTTTTTTACATTTTGTGTGGAAGGTACCCGAAGGTGGGGTGCGATATATACCATCTTCACACCAGATCTTGGGTTGTTGGAAATATTGGGATGTGTAAAATTTTAAGGCAATCGGATGCTTACTTCGAATTTTATGAGAATTACAATTATTCAAAAAAATGTACTCTTTGTGGGGGAGGTACCAGAAGGAGTGGTCCAATGTATTCCTTTTTCACACCAGATGTTGTGTTTATAGAAATATTAGGAAGTATAAAATTTTAAGATAATCGGATAATTATTTCGAAATTTATGAATATTTTTGTTATTCAAAATTTTGACCTCTTTGTGGGGAGGTACCAGAAGGAGAGGTCGAATATAATCCATTTTCGCACCAGATCTTAGGTTGTTGGAAATATTGCGATGCGTAAAATTTAAAGAGAATCGGATACATATTTCGTATTTTATAAGCATTTTGGGTATTACAAATTTTGACCCCTTTGTGGGGGAGGTACCAGAAGGAATGGTCCGATATATTCCATCTTCACACCAGATCTTGTGTTAATAAAAATATTGGGATGAGTAAAATTTGAAGAGAATCGGATGGTTTGGATCCATTTTATGAGCACTTAGATAATTTAAAAATTTTACCCCTTTGTGGGGGAGGTACCAGTAGGAGTGGGCCTATATATACCACATTCACAACAGATCTTGGGTTAATAGAAATATTGGGGTGTATGTAATTTGAAGAGAATCGGATAATTATTTCGAAATTTATGAATATTTTGGTTATTTCAAATTTTGACCTCTTTGTGGGGGAGGTACCAGAAGAAGTTGACCGATATTTTCCATCTTCACACAAGATCTTGTGTTAATAGAATTATAAGGTTTTGTTAAATTTGAAAAGAATCCGATGCTTATTTCGCATTTTAAGAGAGATGCAATAATTCAAAAATTCTGACCCGTTGTGGGGGAGGTACCAGAAGCAGTGGGCCTATATGTACCACATTTACACCAGATCTTGGGTTAATAGAAATATTGAGATGTGTAAAATTTAAAGAGGATCGGATAATTATTTCGTATTTTATGAGCATTTTGGTTATTTCAAATTTTGACCCCTTTGTGGGGGAGGTATCGGAAGGTGTGGGTGGATACATGCCATCTTCACACCAGATATTGGGTAGGTAGAAATATTGAGATGTGTGAAATTTGAAAAGAATCCGATACTTATTTCGCATTTTATGAGAGATGCAATAATTCAAAAATTCTGACCCGTTGTGGGGGAGGTACTAGAAGGAGTGGTCCAATATGTTCCATCTTCAAACCAGATATAGAGTTAATAGATATATAGGGATTTGTGCAATTTGAAAGGAATCCGATGCTTATTTCGCATTTTATGAGAGATGCAATAATTCAAAAATTCTGACCCGTTGTGGGGGACGTACCAGAAGGAGTGGTCCAATGTATTCCATTTTAACACCAGAACTTGGGTTAATAGAAGTATTGGGATGTGTAAAATGGTAAGAGAATCGGATGTTTATTTCGAGTTCTATCAGCTTTTCAACTCTCTCAGCTTTTATTCCTCTCTACATTTCTTTTTCATGCCGGATCTGATCTTAATGGAGTGAAAGGGCTCTCTGTAAGGTAGTTACATTTTCAGTTGTAACAACACATCCTCTAACCTAAACTAACCATAGAACTATTAAAAAAAATCTTCTCAAGTGCCAATTATTTAAATAGTTTCTATATTTTTCCTTTAAAAATTTTAATATTTTTAATGACAAAAAAAAAAATCGTATTTTTTTTATAGCTTCCAGACAAGAAATTTAGCAATAAACGACAATAAAAATATCGCTTTAAAATAGTTCTTTTTTTATGATAATAGCTTTCCATTAAAAGGTTTAGGTTTTATGCCTTTGTCATTTATTTGACTCTTTGCCGATAAAAATCCCTGTGAAAATATCCATTTAAAGTCGAATTAAAATAAATCTCATCGGCCACTATAGAATTTCAAGGGAACATGCCGCCGCCCAGGCAATTCGAATTGCAATTAAACAAAATAGTTATTGGCCTCTAAAAGCCATCAAAGTTAAGTCGCCAATTATGGAAGTGGTTGCTATTGACCCTTTGCTCCTTTGCTAATGGCTTAATAAAAGCCTGGCTTTAACAGCCACAATTACAACAGCTCAGAACATAAGAATATTTGCATTTTTATAACTTCGAAGAATCAATTCAAAATAGAATGCAAAAAAAAAATTCTTTACAAGTTCCACAACATTTTAAATGGGTATAGACTTCCATATCGGATTTATGCATGACTTGTCAACTGATTTGGTTTTCTCTCTCTCTCACTCTCGCCATTGACAGGTGATTAGATTTTAAACAACTAATGGGGCGATAGATATTCAAACGAACTTAGATAGAGTCCTCTCTACCTCTCTCTCTCTCGCGCATCTCTCTCCATCACCATTTACAGTTATCCATTCAATGCAAATTTCACCGACATTTGTTTCCAAGAGAGGGAGCGGGGAGGCACCAGGCGTCTTTGCTATGACAGTTTGGCTGTCAATAGCAAAACAATTGATTAATATCTGACGATCGGACAAATCTGTCAAATCGGTTTCAAATTTCACACAAAACAACAGATGAATGAAATGCAAATCAAGTTAAGTGAGATTTGAGATTTATTATAGCCTCAACCAGCCATATGGCTACAGGAGGGTATATATCATTTGAAAACGTAAATAATTCTTTTTGGTCCTTTTGCACCAAAACTATTTCAAAAATTCCATTAATTTCATTTAAAGACGATCTAAAGGTGTACATCCGTCGGGCGCACGACGATCTAAAGGTGACACGACGATCTAAAGGAAGACGATCTAAAGGGGTACATCCGTCGGTCGCACGATTATTCTCGAAGAGAGTATCCGATTTAGTTTAAACTTGGAACATCGTAATAAAAAAGCTCCCCTTTAACAGGATCGTGACTAATCAAAATATTCCACAAAATTATTTGTCTAAAATTCTACTAAGGGTCCTAGAAGACCTCAAGAGGCTTAATCTTATTTTTGGGTTAAAGCCGTTTTTTTCTGGATTAAAGCCGATTTTTTTAAACCTCCAACAAATCATCATTTTTGGAAGAATGACGTCAAAGGCAAAAATATTCTTCATTAAATTTTACTATAAGTCACCGAAGAAAGAAACCCCTATAGCGAGTCAAAAATGGGTCTTTTTGGTCCTTTTTTGAAATTATGGATAAAAACTCCTTTAAAATGGGAACGTAGCAAGTCAAAATATTCTACAAAATTATTTTTCATGAAATTCAACCAAAGGTCCTAGATGACGTCAAAAGTCTAAGCCTTACATAAACGCTAGAATGAAAATGCATTAAAAACACATTTTAGGGTTAAAGTCGTACATTGTGGGATTCTGTACAAATTTCACCAATAAAGCATCATTTTAGAAGGAGGGCGTCAATGGCAAAAATATTCTCCATCAAATTTTATTATAAGTTACCAAAGAAAGGAAACCGTCAATCCAGTCAACAAAGGGGTCTTTTTGGGCCTTTTTTGAAAAAATGTTCAAAAAATCCCTTAAAATGGGATTGTAGCCAATCAAATTATTCTACAAAATTATTTAACATAAAATTCTACTATGGGTTCCAAAAGACATCCAAAGCCTAAATCTTACCTAAACGCCAGAATGAAAATATATTAAAAACACATTTTAGGGTTAAAGTCGTATTTTAGTGAGTTTATGCAAATATCTCCAACAAAGCATCATTTTGGAAAAATGACGTCAAAGACAAAAATGTTCTCCATAAAATTTCGCTACAAGTTCCAAAATAAATGCAACCCCCAAGCAGATCACCGAAGGGGTCTTTTAGTACTTTTATTTATATGTGCGTTAAAACTCCCTTTAAACGGCATCGTAGCAAGTCAAATTATTCTACAGAATTATTTAACATAAAATTCTACTATGGGTCCCAAAAGACATCCAAAGCCTAAATCTTACCTAAACGCCAGGAATGAAAATATATAAAAAAACACATTTTAGGGTTAAAGCCGTACTTTGTGGGAGTTTATGCAAAAATCCCCAACAAAGCATCATTTTAGAAGGAGGACGTCAAAGACAAAAATATTCTCCATCAAATTTTATTATAAGTTACCAAAGAAATGAAACCCTCAATCGAGTCAACAAAGGGGTCTTTTTGGGCCTTATTTGAAATTATGGATAAAAACTCTCTTGAAATGGGATCGTAGCAAGTCAAATTATTCTACAAAATTATTTAACATAAAAATCTACTATGGGTCCCAAAAGACATCCAAAGCCTAAATCTTACCTAAACGCCAGAATGAAAAATATAAAAAACACATTTAAGGGTTAAAGTCGTACTTTAGTGAGTTTATGCAAAAATCTCCAACAAATCAACATTTTAAAAGAATGACGTCAAAGACAAAAATGTTCTCCATGAAATTTCGCTATAAGTTCCAAAAGAAAATAAACCCTAAAGGAAGTCACCTTATGGGCCTTTTTGGTCTTTTTATTAAAATCTGCATAAAAATATATAAAAGTCGTATTTTAGTGAGTTTATGCAAATATCTCCAACAAAGCATTATTTTAGAAGAATGACGCCAAAGACCAAAATGTTCTCCATGAAATTTCGCTATAAGTTCCAAAAGAAAAGAAATCCTCAAGCAAGTCTCCGAAGGGGTCTTTTTGGTACTTTTATTTATATATGCGTAGAAACTCCTTTTAAACGGCATCGTAGCAAGTCAAAATATTCTACAAAATTATTTGTCATGAAATTCTACTACTGGTCCTAGAAGACGTCAAAAGTCAAAATCTTACCTAAACGCCTGGAATGAAAATATATTAAAAACACATTGTAGGCTTAAAGTCCTACTCCATACGAGTTTATGCAAAAATCCCCAACAAAACATCATTTTAGAAGGATGACGTCAAAGACAAAAATATTCCTCATCAAATTTCACTATAAGTCACTAAAGAATGGAAATCAATATTTCCATTGTGTATCAAAAAATATTTTAATCAATATTCCTAGAAAAAAAGTCCAAAATATTCGCTATTTTTTTAATCAAATTTTTTCATGGCGTTTTTCGAGTAGACCCCTTGAATACACAAAATATGATTAAATACTCCCTCAAATTGGATCGTACCAAGTCAAATTTTCAATAAAATGATTTGTTATGAAATTCTACTGTGGGTTCAAGAAGACGTAAAAATCTAATCTTAAAAAAAAACTTAAAAGAAATGTTTATATATTAAATAGGCAGTTTATGAAAATACCTCTAAGAAAGTATACTTTTGGAAGGATGATGTCAAAAACAAAAATATTCATGATCAAATTTTATTAAAAGTCACCAAAGAATGGATACACCTATTTCCATTACATATCAAAAAAAATAAAAAAATCAGTCAGTTACTCGCATCTTCATTATAAATTCATCCCTTTCAGATCTTCTCCTTTTTAAATATGAAATTAGAATCTGCCTTTTTACTTTCTTATCTATCTTTTTTCAAAGAACTTCCCTTAAAAAACATTGCCTATTTTACATAAAACACCTTCAGACAAGCGTTAAATTACAAAGAAAGTATGTTTTAAATGTAAACGGTTGTGCCTAAAATAATAAAGACCCTATCTCCCTTACGCTCACATATTCACACACACACCTTTGCACTTTTGCAAATCAAAAACAACATAATTGCAAATCATGAAAAAACCAAAGAGTTGCTAAGATGTGGAGCAAAGAGAATAAGAGTTTTATTATGGGAGGCATTTGGATCTCTTTGGCTCTTCATTGCTGAGATGACTCTCAGAGCATGGAGTAATTAGTAATTAATAAAGGTAAATATTTGTGTGCTCTCAAAGAGGTTTGTTATGGTGTTGTGTGTGTGTAACGAATGGTGAATAGTGGGAGGGAGATTGGGAGTCTGTGTTTTGTTTTTGTTTGGTGTTGTGTGTGTTTTGGGAGGGGGAGGTGTGGGAGGTGAATTGCTGAGATTGGGAGACTTTTTTCTCCTGTTATTTGTTATGGTGTTGTGTGTTGCTGTGTGGGAGGTGGG
Source organism: Musca domestica (assembly GCF_030504385.1). Lineage (NCBI taxonomy): Eukaryota > Metazoa > Arthropoda > Insecta > Diptera > Muscidae > Musca > Musca domestica. The sequence continues at coordinate 352,971 of NW_026712248.1, read as the reverse complement.
GGTGGTAATGTGTGCTGAGATTGGGAGCCTGTGTTATGCTTTATTTGTTTTTGTTGGTGTGGGTAGATGGGGTGTTGTGTCTCTTGTCTCTTCTCAAATATTTGCAATGCTTTTCTCAGACATATTTTTTCTTATACATTGTTGACAACCTTCTGTTGCAAGAAGCCGGCTGGTTGTTGTGTTATGCTCATGTTGGTTACCCTGAGAGCTTCACTCTATTGGAAAACTATGCTCTTTTCCGTTGCTCATTAACTCTTTTTCAGGTTTTGTTTTTGTGTTTATGCGTTCATTGTGGTTGTGGTATTATTGCCCACTTGCAACTTAACACTCTTTGCTAATGCCAAAGCACCTGTTTTCCGTCATGTGTGCGTGTGTGTGTGTGCAAGTATTTATGTTGAGAAACGGTTGGGGGCCTGTTAAGCTGTTGCTGTACGTTTGTGTGTGTGTGTGATTGGCTGCTACTTGGGGTTTCATTTTAATGTGCATTAAAGGTTGTTGTGTTGGGGTTTTGTTTTGCGGTTTCTGCGAGACATATCTGTTGAGTGCTGGGAGATTGTGTGTGTGTGTGTGTGTGTGTGGAGATTACATTAGGTAGCCAGCCAGACACCAAGAGTGTCTTTAAGTCTGACCAAGGTATTCATAACGTCTTTAAACGTCGAGCTTAGTGCACGTTTCGTTGATGTGAACGCGCTTGAAAGCTAAAGTATATAAAGCTTGATTGTTTATTTTTTTCTGCAACTACGCAAGAAAACGGGACTTTAACGAAATACGAAAATAAAATAAAAAAATAAATATATATGGATATTTCCATAGAAAAAATTATTAAAAAAATAAAATAAACAAAAAATAATTAAAAAATATATTTTCATAAAAAATAAAAAAAAAACAAAAATGTGAAAATTTTGAAAATATTAAAAAAATGGACAAATAAATATTTGGAAAAATTAAATATAGTAAAAATTCAAAAATAATACATTTTCAAAAAAAAAACTTCTAACGCAGTCAACATAGGGTATGAAACCCCATAGATTTGATGGCCCCATAAAAGATGGCATAATAATTTCTGTTCTTAAAAAAATTAGAAAAAAAATTTTAAAATAAAATTCAAACTAGACTTTCATTTTTGTGCAAATTTTTGAAAAAAAAATCTAAAAATATGCAAATATTCCCAACCATAAAATTACCCCCCAAAAATGACACCTATTAGTAAATGCAAATATTGTACTGGAATTTAAATTACCTTATAAATAAAATAAAATTCCAAAAATCATAGAAACAAATAAATTCCAATTTAAATGAAAGTTAAGAAGACTTAACAACCAGAAATTTATGCAAAATATCAATTTTACTTTTTTACCCCAACAAATCGAAACATAAAACTGGTCTAAACCCCATGGACTCTTCCCAACAACATCTACGCCTGCATATTTTGTCTCCATAGTTTGCATAAATAATTAAGTGTTGTTGTTTCGTTTTCCCCCACAAAGAGAAATTGTTATCAGTGCGATAAAAAACACAAACAGATTTGAAAAAATATTTTTGAAAAAAAAAAACAAATAAATTGAAAATAAAATGTATTTGAAAATTGTGTCAAAAATTCCCATTCGTCCATAATTGTCATGGATTGTTTTTAAAACAACAAAAAAATATTTATTTTTGGATATTCATTTCCTCAACGTTTTTTGGATTTTCTACAAGTTTTAACACCACACAGCCAGCAAAATGTGTTCGAAAAATCAAATGTCTACGCTGATGGAGAAATTGAATACGGTAAGTTTACGTTTAGAGAAAACTGAAAGGACATACAATTCTACGTCCATGGGGACAATTTTTTTTATAAATTCTAATTTCTTTGGGAAAATTCAAATTTGAGATTTTTTCCTGAGAAAATTTACCTCAATGGCCTGAGTAATTTTTTTCTATAGAAAAAACTTGCCTCAATGGCCTGAGGAATTTTTTTCTATAGAAAAAACCCACCTCAGTGGCCTGAGGAATTTTTTTCTATAGAAAAAACCCACCTCAGTGGCCTGAGGAATTTTTTTCTATAGAAAAAACCCACCTCAGTGGCCTGAGGAATTTTTTTCTATAGAAAAAACCCACCTCAGTGGCCTGAGGAATTTTTTTCTATAGAAAAAACCCACCTCAGTGGCCTGAGGAATTTTTTTCTATAGAAAAAACCCACCTCAGTGGCCTGAGGAATTTTTTTCTATAAAAAAAACCCACCTCAGTGGCCTGAGGAATTTTTTTCTATAGAAAAAACCCACCTCAGTGGCCTGAGGAATTTTTTTCTATAGAAAAAACCCACCTCAGTGGCCTGAGGAATTTTTTTCTATAGAAAAAACCCACCTCAGTGGCCTGAGGAATTTTTTCTATAGAAAAAACCCACCTCAGTGGCCTGAGGAATTTTTTTCTATAGAAAAAACCCACCTCAGTGGCCTGAGGAATTTTTTTCTATAGAAAAAACCCACCTCAGTGGCCTGAGGAATTTTTTTCTATAGAAAAAACTTGCCTCAGTGGCCTGAGGAATTTTTTTCTATAAAAAAACCCACCTCAGTGGCCTGAGGAATTTTTTTCTATAGAAAAAACTTGCCTCAGGGGCCTGAGGAATTTTTTTCTATAGAAAAAAAGCCACCTCAGTGGCCTGAGGAATTTTTTCTATAGAAAAAAGCCACCTCAGTGGCCTGAGGAATTTTTTTCTATAGAAAAAAGCCACCTCAGTGGCCTGAGGAATTTTTTTCTATAGAAAAAAGTCACCTCAGTGGCCTGAGGAACTTTTTTCTATAGAAAAAACTCACCTCAGTGGCCTGAGGATTTTTTTTTCTTTAAAAAAACACCTCAGTGGCCAGAGGAATTTTTTTCTATAAAAAAACCACCTCAGTGGTCTGAGGATTTTTTTTTCTATAGAAAGAACTTACCTCAGCGACCTGAGGATTTTTTTTCTATAGAAAAACCTCACTTTAGAGGCCCAAGAAATTTTTTCTATAGAAAAAACTCACCTCAGTGGCCTTAGGATTTTTTTTTATAGAAAAAACTCACCTCAGTGGCCTGAGGAATTTTTTTTTTCTATAGAAAAAACTCACCTCAGTGGCCTGAAAATTTTCTCTATAGAAAAAATCCACCTCAGTGACCTGAGAAAGTTGTTTTCTATACAAAAACCCACCTCAGTGGCCTGAGGAGTTTTTTCTATAGAAAAAATCCACCTCAGTGGCCTGAGAAATTTTTTCTATACAAATAATTCACCTCAGTTCACGGAGAATTTCCTGATTTTTGTTATATTGAAATTATTTCCATTCAATCTTTAGAGAACAGAGGATTTATGGGTTTCTATAGAAAATTTTCTATTAAATGAGAACTGAATTTTTTGAATTGACAGCTCATAGAACTTAGTTAACAGAAATCCACTTTCCCTTATGGCTATTCAAGCCCCATGACCTGGGGTTTCGATCTAAATATTTAATATTTATGTTTTGTTCTCGTTTCCCACTTTGCGAAACAAAAATAAAAAATCTCTTTCAAAATTTTAAATAAAGAGGTGAAAGTGCTCAGGGGGGTTTCAGAACTTCGGCCAATATTGTGATTGTAAAAAATGCAAACTATAAATCATTAAAGGTCTAACAAGGCAAGCTTGTCATCGAGGCAAAGCAAAGATGAATGGATGGCTAGTTCCATGTGTGCCACAAGCGATTTACTGCCAACTGGCCACTGTCCCCCTTTGCCATGGCAGCCGAGTATCTGCTTTCGTGGTGGTGTTGCAATCCAGCTTCTTTGTTGTATTCTTATCAATTTTTCTTCGTTTATGTGTGCCAACAAAAGAAAAAACAGTTATGTAACCTTATTAACATATTTCAATAAAAAAAAAACACCAATAACAACAAACTATTCGGTAGGAAAAAGAAGCTGAGCGCCAAACTTCTATTGGAGATTTTTTTCTATAGATTTTCCAACAAATAATATGAGCCTGCACCATTCTTGTACGGCAATATTTAAATCGAAAACCTCAAGCCAAGTTTAACCAGAAACTTCAAAAAAAAAAAAACATCTGAGGTCTTTTTTCTAAAATCTAGGAGGGAGGTTTGGAAAGTTCTGGGAAAGAGAAATAGTATACCGAGATCTCTTTAAGAAGATGATATATAATTGGGAGAGCTCAGTGAGAAAGTTTTCTCTACAAAACAAATTACAAGACTTCAGAAAGGAGATTTTTCCACAGGAAAAATCCGAAACCCTAAAAAGCGACGATTAAAAAAAAAAAAAAATCATACGCCTCATCAATGTAATTTTTTTTCAGAAAAAAAAAATCCGAATCAAAGCTTTTTTTTAAACATCAGTTTTTTAAAAAATTTTATAAAAAAAAATCTTTGAGACATCCGTTATATCGGAAAGAATAAAAGGGAGCACAGGGTAGTATGTTTTTCCGTTAAAAAAAATTTGAGGCATGGGTGAAAAATGTACCTCATTGAGGATGTTTTTGTTTTTTGTTTTTTTTTTTTTTTTGAAAAATATTTCGAAGCCCCTGTGGGTTCTTTTTTTTCTCAATAAAATATTTCATATCTCCCCCATATTTTCCCCATTTTTCTAATACCTCGGATCATGGTTTTCATGCCTTGAACAGACCTCACAACCACCAGCCATAAACCCAAGACTGGTGGTGACCATGTTCATTGGCTTATCTCCATTTGAATGTCGATTGGCTGCTGCAGCAGCAGCAACGGCAGCAACATTTGTCTGATGAACTGGAAACCAAAAAAAAAAAAAAAACATTGTTTTTTTCAATTCTCCCATTCTCATTCCGAATGGACTTTTCTATTTTGGTCAAATGGTGATTGGTGGCCAGGCCAGGCCAGCCAATGGTGGCGGTGGCTTGCATTGTCTTAATTCAAGCACAGCTTGGCTCAAACACAGCCAAAGCTACAGATGCACAGATGAACGGCCATAAGTGGAACTGGTGAAGTAATGCCATGCCGGGTGGCTGGTTTATATTTCTTTCGGTATTATGGAAATGAGGTTACATAAGTCATGGAGGGGTTTTCAAAGATTCTGGTCTTGCAAGTTGAGTTTGAAACCGGCATTTACATGTTGATGCCCCCATCCCTCTCTCTCTCTCTCTCTTTGGCCAAGAGAAAATGTGTGCCATAACAAATAATAATTGTTTTGCATTTGTTTGGAAAGAAAAAAGTCCAGTACGTTTTTTTCCTTTGCTGTGAGGTTAGCAGGATTACTGCCATGTGGTTGTTGTTGCAGTTGCTGTTCTATCTTGTAAATCGTAATTGATTTATTAACCAAGAAGTATGTAGTTAATAAATCTTAAAAAAGTTGTCTCTAGAACACGACATGTATGCCAGAAAAGAATGGAAAATAAAAAAAAAATCCTCGGGCCACTGGGGTAAGTTTTTTCTACAGAAAAAATTCCTCAGCTCATTGGAGTAAGTTTTTTCTACAGAAAAAAATTCCTCAGGCCACTGAGGTAAGTTTTTTCTATAGAAAAAAATTCCTCAGGTCACTGAGGTAAGTTTTTTCTATAGAAAAAATTCCTCAGGTCACTGAGGTAAGTTTTTGCTATAGAAAAAATCTCTCAGATCACTGAGGTAAGTTTTTTCTATAGAAAAAAAATTCCTCAGGCTACTGAGGTGAGTTTTTTCTATAGAAAAAATTCCTCAGGCCACTGAGGTGAGTTTTTTCTATAGAAAAAAATTCCTCAGGCCACTGAGGTGAGTTTTTTCTATAGAAAAAAATTCCTCAGGCCACCGAGGTGAGTTTTTTCTATAGAAAAAAATTCCTCTGGCCACTGAGGTGAGTTTTTTCTATAGAAAAAAATTCCTCTGGCCACTGAGATGAGTTTTTTCTATAGAAAAAAATTCCTCAGGTCACTGAGGTAAGTTTTTTCTATAGAAAAAAATTCCTCAGGTCACTGAGGTAAGTTTTTTCTATAGAAAAAAATTCCTCAGGTCACTGAGGTAAGTTTTTTCTATAGAAAAAAATTCCTCAGGTCACTGAGGTAAGTTTTTTCTATAGAAAAAAATTCCTCAGGTCACTGAGGTAAGTTTTTTCTATAGAAAAAAATTCCTCAGGTCACTGAGGTGAGTTTTTTTCTATAGAAAAAAATTCCTCAGGTCACTGAGGTGAGTTTTTTTCTATAGAAAAAAATTCCTCAGGTCACTGAGGTGAGTTTTTTTCTATAGAAAAAAATTCCTCAGGTCACTGAGGTGAGTTTTTTTCTATAGAAAAAAATTCCTCAGGTCACTGAGGTGAGTTTTTTTCTATAGAAATAAATTCCTCAGGTCACTGAGGTGAGTTTTTTTCTATAGAAAAAAATTCCTCAGGTCACTGAGGTGAGTTTTTTTCTATAGAAAAAAATTCCTCAGGTCACTGAGGTGAGTTTTTTTCTATAGAAAAAAATTCCTCAGGTCACTGAGGTGAGTTTTTTCTATAGAAAAAAATTCCTCAGGCCGCTGAAGTGAGTTTTTTTCTATAGAAAAAAATCCTCAGGTCACTGAGGTGAGTTTTTTCTATAGAAAAAAATTCCTCAGGACACTAAGTTAAGTTTTTTCTATAGAAAAAAATTCCTCAGGACACTGAGGTAAGTTTTTTCTATAGAAAAAAATTCCTCAGGACACTGAGGTAAGTTTTTTCTATAGAAAAAAATTCCTCAGGTCACTGAGGTAAGTTTTTTCTATAGAAAAAAATTCCTCAGGTCACTGAGGTAAGTTTTTTCTATAGAAAAAAATTCCTCAGGTCACTGAGGTAAGTTTTTTCTATAGAAAAAAATTCCTCAGGTCACTGAGGTAAGTTTTTTCTATAGAAAAAAATTCCTCAGGTCACTGAGGTAAGTTTTTTCTATAGAAAAAAATTCCTCAGGTCACTGAGGTAAGTTTTTTCTATAGAAAAAAATTCCTCAGGTCACTGAGGTAAGTTTTTTCTATAGAAAAAAAATCCCCAGGTCACTGAGGTCAATTTTTTCTATAGAAAAAATTCCTGAGGTCTCCGAGGTAAATTTCTTCTATAGAAAAAATTCCTGAGCCCATTGAGGTAAGTTTTTTCTATAGAAAAAAAATCTCAGGTCACTGAGGTAAGTTTTTTCTTTTTAGAAAAAATCTTAAGGCCTTTGAGAAGATTTTTTCTATTGAAAAAAATGTCTCAAGCCTCTAAGGAGACTTTCTCCATAGAAAACAATTCCTTTTGGCTCTGAAAAAATTCCACCAAAAATTCCACTCTATGATTTCAAATAACTTATTTTATTACACAGCCAATCTGTCAAACCCAAAGCTTGTCGCAAAGCGTATGAAGTGCCCAAAAAAATCACTTTTATGAGCGCAATAAAAATTACAAAAACAAAAAAATCAATAGCTGTTTTCAAATTGCAATTTCTTTAATACAAAATTAAAATCCAACAGAAGACACACACACTCGAAAATTTTAGAAAGTAATGGTTGACAATATTTTGTTGCCTTTTTATCGATGTTTTTTTCTCCCCAACTTGGGGACGACGATATCACCCAATGACCAACTAAATTGCTAAGCTCCACATGAGCGTGTGTATGTATATGTGCGTATGGTGGATGTGACAACGCTCTGCGAGTAAGTGCAAGTGCCAGAAGATAGTGTCACTACTGCCTTAACAAAGGCTGTATGCTAAATGAATTACTAATTGGCGTGTGAAAGAGGCAGCGCCAGCCGCTTGTGGGAGGGGAAGAACCACTGGAAACCTACCACAAACTTTAACATGTAGCACTTTTTCCTATTATCTTTATCAAGTTCCGTTGAGAAATTTCTATAAATTTCACAACAACAACAACAAATATTTCCGTAAACAATATTTGTTAATAATATAAACAAACCATAAATTAAATAAACATTCGAAAAAAATTGCTACCTTTTAAGGGGGGAAAAAGTTTTGGATTTTTTTTTTTGTATTTTGAGAAAAAGAAATTTTGTTTATAGACAAACTAAAAAAAATAATATCTAGTTCTGTTTTCTAGTTGAATATTGGTTTTTTTTTTTTTTTTTTTTTTTTTTTTTTTGTATTGGAAGAAAAATGTCCACAACTCTCTATTCAATTCCGAGTCATTTTTCATATGGGGTGCCCATTCCAACTCAACAACGACCTCTTCTCCGAGAAAGAGGTGTTATTTTCTAATTAAAGAACTATTGTTGTTAAAAAAATAACAACAACTTAAAAATACTTTGTTATAACTTAGTTTCTATTGATCGAAAATTAATGTTTGTGTCTTAAGTCTTTTGTTTGCAGTAACAGCCAAACAATCAATCCTTAAGTTTTCCTGTCACTCTCTATACCTCTCTTTACATTATCAAGTTGTACTCTTCACAAAAGAAGAGAATGATATATTTGTAAAAAAATTTTGTTTAATAAAAAATAAAGAAAAAATTGATTTTCAAAACTGTTATACTGAGAAAAAAATCACATCTCAAAGCTGTTATGCATGGAAAAGTGATTTAAATCGATAAATTTGAGAAAAAAGGAATTTTTCAAAACTGTTATACACACCAAGAAAACTGTTATACTACCAATATAAATGTTTTATAAAAAGGAAACATCACTTATCAAAGCTGTTATTCAAGGAAAATTGATTTAAGTCTATAAATTTGAGAAAAATGTAATTTTTTAAAACTGTTATACACACCAAGAAAATTGTTATACTACTACTATATAGGTGATATTTAGAAAAGAAAAATCACTTATCAAAGTTGTTATGCATGGAAAAGTGATTTATATAGAGAAGTTTGAGAAAAATGGGATTTTCCAAAACTGTTATACACACAAAGAAAACTGTTATACTACCAAAGTAAGTGTTACATAAAAAGGAAAAAACAATTATCAAAGCTGGTAAGCATTAGAAGTGATTTATATTGAGAAGTTTGAGAAAAATGGGACTTTACAAAACTGTTATACACAAAAAGTGTTATACTACCAATATAAGTGTTAAATATAAAGGAAAAATCACTTATCAAAGCTGTTATGCATGGAAAAGTGATTTTAATCTTTAAATTGGAGAAAAATGGATTTTTTCAAAACTGTTATACACACTACTAATATAAGTGTTATATAAAAGTCACTTAAAAAGTTACTTATCAAAGCTGTTATGCATGGTAAAGTGATTTAAATAGATAAATTTGAGAAAAATATGGATTTTCCAAAACTATTATACACACCAAGAAAACTGTTATAATGCCTATATAAGTGTTATATAAAAAGGAAAAATCACTTTTCAAAGCTGGTATGCATTAAAATAGGATTTATATTGAAAAATTTGAGAAAATTAGGTTTTCTAAAGCTGTTATACACATCAAAAAAAACTGTTATACTAACCATAAAAGTGCTATACTGTGGAAATTTTGCTATTAAAGCTGCCATACACAACTATTTCCATAGGCTGTTAACATAGAACTAAAATTGGTTCATGAAACTGTTATAAAAACAAGAACCTCACTGTTATACAGACAAAAAATTTTACTTATTTACAAAAATTGTTGGGTTTACAAAAATTACAAAAATTTTAGGTTTTTTTGTTTTACAGCTTTGTTCGGATTTGAGAACTATAAAACGATATTTTTTTAAAAAAAAGTTTGGATATTATGCAGTTAGAAGATGGAAAATAAAAAATGGATAACTGTTATACTGCTTAAATGCTTCCAATAACATTTATAAAACATGTGAACAAGTGATTTAAATTTATAAAAGCGTTAAAAATGTGTTTTTTAGCATTGTTATACTATGAAGAAAACTGTTATACTACTTATAAAACTGTTATACTTTGACAATTTTACTGTTAAGCATTAACATAAAACAAATATTGCGACTGACTCTTCACAAACGACAAAAATTAAGAAAAAACTAAAATTTGTCCCATAAAACTGTTATATGAAGAAACTGGATACTGTTATACATTTTTTTTAGCTTTTCCTTTATCAAAAATTTATTTCAAGGACTTTTTAGGCATGTAAGAGTCAAAAATTTGAGTTTTTATTGTATAACAGTTTTCTTGTACAGTATAACAGTTTTGTTTTTAGACATTCCCCAACCAAAAATTTATTTAAAAGCCTTTTTTGCAAATTTGGCTCTAAAAATAAGCAGTTCCCATGTATAGTATAACAGTTTTGTGTTTTTGCTTTTCCTTCATCAAAAATGCATTTCAAAGCATTTTTCTGCATATTGGAGTCTAGAAATTAGCCTTTTTGTATAACAGCTTCCATGTATAGTATAACAGTTATGTTTTTGGCTTTTTCCGAATCAAAAATATATTTAAAAGCCTTTTTCTGCATATAGAAGGCCTCAAATCCGCGTTTTTCTTGTATAACAGTTTCCATGCACAATATAACTGTTTTGTTTTTAGGTTTTTCCGAATCAAAAATTTATTTGAAAGACTTTTTCAGTATGAGAAGTCTTTTCCTCAATCAGAACTTTATTTCAAAACCTTTTTCTGCATATAAGGGTCTAAAAATGAGCATTCTTTATTGTATAACAGTTATATTGAGCGGCAATTTTTGATAGAAAAATAAGAATTTTTATTTTTCATCTTTTTTAAATATAAAGTTTTATTTATTCATTCATTTTAGGAAGTTTTTCCATCGTATAACAGTTTCCATTTACAGTATAACAGTTTGGTTTTTTGCTTTTTCCTCAACAAAAATGGGTTTTAGAGCATTTTTCTGTACATGGAAGTCAAAAAATCAAAGTTTTCTTTGTATAACAGTTTCCATTTATAATATAATAATTCCCTTTTTTACATTTTGTCGATGCATAATTGCCTGAAATTCGGCATTTTGTTTGTATAACAGTTATAAGGAGAGGCAATTTTTGATAGAAAAATAAGAAATAATTTTTATATTTTTTAAATTTATTTTTTTATATATTCTCTTAAAAACCATTTAGACAGTTTATCATTGTATAACAATTTCCATTTACTGTATAAGAGTTTGATTTTTTTGCCTTTCCCCAACAAAAATGATTTTCAAAACATTTTTCTGTATATAGAAGTCTAAATATCAAAATTTTCATTGTATAACAGTTACCATTTACAGTATAACAGTTTGGTTTTTTGCCCTTTCCCCAACAAAAATTGATTTTAGAAGAATTTTCGATGCATAATTGTCTTAATTTTTCTGCATTGTGTTTGTATAACAGTTATATTGAGCGGCAATTTTTGATAGAAAAATAAGAAATAATTTTTATTTTTCATCTTTTTTTAAGAAAATTTATATTTATTCCTTTAACATTTTAGGCAGTTTTTCACTGCATAACAGTATCCATTTACAGTATAAGAGTTTGGTTTTTTGTTTTTTCCCCAACAAAAATTGAATTTAGAAGATTTTTCGATACATAATTGTCTGAAATTTGGCATTTTGGCAACAGTCATATAGAGAGGCAATTTTTGATAGAAATATAAGAAATGATTTTTATTTTTCATATTAATTTTTTTATAAAAAAAAAATAAAAAAATTCTATATATCTTTTCTAGTAAATATTTTGTTAATTTCATTGAATAGAGTTACTTAAGAATTTATTTTTCTGTTACCACCTCTAGTCTTTACATGCCATTGCCTACAACGGAAGTAGAATGTATGCCAATAGCTGGTAATAATAAAAATTAATAATTTTATAAATGTCTGCTAATGCAAAGAAAACTCAATGGCAAACGGCCTAATTTCCTTAAAAGGCCAAATGGTGACATAGAAACGTAAACACACACACATTCACATACATGTCTTCTGACTTCTAGGCAATTCATTTCACAGGTATTTTACATTAGTTTTGCTAGAAAACAATTATTATAATCACCATTATCATAATGATGATAATGATAATGATCATTATGATAATCATAATTATAATGATTATATGTTAATATGTTGTCTCTTTAACATATATGTATATCAGTTGTAATTTCTTCATAGATTTATTATTTCTGCCCCTCAACCATAAACGTTATTGTGTGTCAGTGTGTTTATGGTGCTGTCAAACGGTGTGCGTATGTGTGTCAGATTTTCTTTATGTCATTTATTATTATTTTTGTGACTTGGCCTGAAAGCCAATGTTTCCCTTACCCGGCAAGGTACGACGAAGCGAGGAGAAAAAAATATGCATTTGCCAAAGTCAAATGCCCGAAACCAGCCGAAAACAAAAACTAAAGCAAAGTTAAATAGAACGTAACCGAATTTTTGTAACAAAAATTTTGTGAATGAATGAATAGATTTACACGTGTTTGGGATTTGAAGGGGGTTTGGCTTAAATGAGAATTATATAAAATTTATATAAATAAAAAAAAAATATGGAAATTCCATAGAAGAGCCTCTTCGGCTACTTTCAGCCACATTAAAGAAAATATTGCTTAGAAATTTGTTATAAATTAATTTAAATTAAATTATAACCCAATTAAAATATTTCAATTAATTGAACAATAATGGCATGTGATTTTTAATTATTCCACCCCCCCCCCCCCCCCCCCCCAAAATCCTGAGCTTTGTTTTCATAACAAATCAAGCGTTAAAATGTTCGAAAAGCGAGTTTTTGTTTTGTTTTGGCCACTTGCCACCAAATATGGTCTGCACAAAAAAATAATAAACCACCAAACAAACAGGTAGGCAGACTCTTACTCCACTGAACCAAATTTGGTTGAAGTAGCTGTCTGTCCATCCATCCAACCATCCATCCACCCAAATGCAACCAATTTCAATATTTCAAAAAAAAAAAAAAAACGCCAATAAAGTAACGTCAACCCGAAAAAAATTACAGGTATTTAGCCAAAAAGTTGTTCCGCTTCCTGCATAGACCACACGATGACGTTGCGTTGCTTGGCTTGGCTTGTCGTGGCTTTGCCCAACGTTCCAAAATTAACAAATTACTTTTGGGTGTAAACAAATTATGCGGTAACGTGTTGATAATAATTTTAAATATGTATTTTTTTTAATTACACATTATTTTTGATTGTGATACTTAAGAAAAAGAGAGTGGGAAAGAGAGGGAGAGAGAGGGGAAAAAGAAAAAACTAGGTGGCAGTTGTATAAGAGTACCCTATAGACCACCACTTGAATGCTATGGATTTTTTGTCAATGGAAATAATGCTCCATTGTCTCTGAGAAAGAAAGAAAGAGAGAGAGAGAGAAAGTGACATTAGAATATTTAGAACATTCCGAGATGTTAAAATCAAAAGACTTAAGAAACGACATAAATGTTACGGAGTTTGTCTATAAAAATAAATGTCTCTGAGAGAGAGAGAGAGAGAGAGAGGAGGAAATAGAAAGAGAGTACAGAATATTTCGAACATTAAAGGTTCAGTTAGACGTGACATCCAACATCGCCGTAGCAATATTCATAACCTTAAACCAAAATTCAATTGGTATTGATACGGTAAGGGTTATGGCTATGGCGTTATGGTGTGTAAAATACAGGGTGAGATGAATAAAACTGCAACCTAATTCAGATTGCTATCATCTCTAAGCCGCACGTCCGATAGCTATTAAAATTATTCCAGTGACAGCTTATTAAATTATTTACAAGCGTACAAAAGCATTTTGGTGAGAATTTTCAGGAAAAAAAGTTATTCGTGATGGAATTCAAGCGTGATAGTGCGATTTCTTTATATTTTGCTGGAGAACCACAAGTGGCTATCGTTAGAGCACTCCAGCATTTAAATGTGAATAAATCTTTTGTGTCTCGTACCATCGCTCGTTACCCGGTAGTGAAGCCCGACGTCAAGGAAGTGGACGGAAGAAAAAAGCAACATCAGCAGAAATGGTTCGTAAAGTAAAGAACCGACTTGATCGAAGCCCGCATCGTAGTGGCTGAAAAATGGCTCGTGAGCTGAATATATCGCAATATTCCATTCGGCAAAGCCATTGAAAAATGAGATTGGGCGGGGTAAAGCCATTAAAATTCCAAAAAGTGCAAGAACTTACACCGCAACGAAATGAGAAAGAAAATAGACTAAAAAGAACTAAAGAGCTGCTTCGCTTGGCCGAAAGTGGTGAACTGCCGAATTGGATTTTCTCCGTTCTCCGATGAAAAAATATTCGTTGTCCAGCAGTTTGTAAACAAACAAAATGATCGAAGCTTACTTGCCAAAGAGGTCAGCAGAAAATGTTCACCTTCGGTTGGCTACCAGAATTCAAGTGCCGGCCATGGTGAAGATGTTGGTCACCACAACAGCCGATGGTCGCTCTCCGCTCGTATTAATCGACCGTGGCATCAAAAAAAAAAAATGCCGAATATTATTGCGAAAGTATTCTGAAGGGTTCATTAAAGCCTTGGGCAGGCAAACTTTTTGGCCACAGACCTTGGACATTCCAACAGGACTCAGCACGCGCCACGCTGGAGTGGTTACAAAATGCGGTTCCTCTCTTCATTTCCAGCGCACAATGGCCACCAAAATCTCCGGATACCAATCCGTTGGACTATTGTGTCTGGTTCCCACTAAAAAAATACCAAAGTGTCAATCACCTTAAGCAAGCGCTTCGCCGGGAATGGGCCAAAATACCGCAGAGCAACAATCGGGCAGCGTCGCATTCCATCCGCCACCCATCGCCCATCTCACTCAGCACGCGCCACCCAAGAATAGTTACAAAATGAGGTTCCTCGCTTCATTTCCATTCCTAGTGGCCACCAAAATCTCCGGATACCAATCCGTTGGACTATTGTATCTGGAGCATTTTGGATAGCAAGGTTGGCACTAAAAAATACCAAAGTGTCGATCACCTCAAGCAAGCGCTTCGCCGGGAATGGGCCAAAATACCGCAGAGCAACCAACATTCGGGCAGCGTGTTGGCCGTTTGGAGGCCATAATTCGTGCCAAAGGTAACCAATTCGAACAAATCTAAACTTATTCTAAAATTTGACGCTATTTCCGACATTTTTTTATTGGCTTTCATTCATTAAAATTTGAAAAAAAAATTTAGAAATTATGGTTCACTCCTTCTAGTACTTCCCCCACAGAGGAGTCAAAATTTTGAATAATTCTATCCCTTCGAAAAATGCGAAATGAAGATCCAATTCATTCTTCCCTTCATGCAATCCAATATTTCGACTAACACAAGATTTGTTGTGAAGATGGGAGATATCGACCCACTCCTTGTGGTACCCACCCTACAAAGGGGTCAAAAGTTTGATTAGCTTCAAATTTTGAGTCACCCCAATATTTTCACTGATGCAATGTTTGGTGTAAAAATCATAGATATCAAGCTACTCCTTCTGGTAACTCGACCCAGAAAAAATAAAATAAATAAAATTTTGATTGACAATTATTTGCATAAATCAGACGTTGGTCCACTTCCGCGGATATCTCACTTACATTTTAGCATTTTCCACAGATTATCCCATCTCTCATATCGATATATTCCAAATCTGGCACGTTATAATATTTATATCAGAATTATGTCAGCTACAAAATGGACAATATTGGCTCACTCCTTCAAAACCTTCCCTCATATACGGTCAACAGTTTGAATAATCATAACGCAAGTCAAAATAAACATTGATAACATTTTCATGTTAGTATTTGTAAAGAGATATCTTCTTTTTGAACATGTTCTTTTGTCGATATGAAACCTTCGTTTCCAAAGGGGATTTAAACGAAAGACTTAAGCAACGAACATGATTATCTCATAGAATTTTAAATTTCTCACAATATTTCTCTGATTGAGAATGTGTTTACATTTCTCTTGGAATAGAGAGAAAGAGGGAGAGAGAGGATGGAGAACATCATACAAATTCTTTTTTCATGATATTTCAATCAAAAGACTTAAGACACGAACAGGATTTTTTTTGAAAATAATTTTACGGCAATATATGTAAAGAACTCTCTCTCTCTCTCTTTGTTAAACTCGTTGTTTTCATTAAGAAGATATGGAAATCATGGATGCTAAGGAAAATTTTAAAAATGAGATTTAAGCAACCAATCAACTTTTCTCCCTGAGAATATTTAATCTCATTGAGAGTCTCCAACGGAGAATTGTAAAACGAAAGACTTAAACAACGAACGTGATTTTCATAACTGTGATTCCTTTCTCTCTTTCTTTTCCTCTCTAAGAGAATATTATCCACACTCCCTGTTAACAAGAGTTCCTAATGGAATATTTTAATACAAAAGACTTAAGAAACAAACTTCATTTATTCATAGACTCTTAAATTCTCCCAATCAATATCTTTTTTATTTCCGCTGGAAAAATACACATCTCTTTCTCTTCCTCTCCAACAACAATATTTCATAGAGAGAATTTTTAAAACAAAAGACTTAAGAAACAAACCCTACAAATTTCTAACAATTATTAAATCTCTTTGGGAAATAATATAAACCATTAATTTATAATCTAATCTTGTTGGATTTATTTATTTATTTATTTTTATTTCATTATATTTTTTTGCCAAAACTAAAAACACAGACTTCCCTTACAAGTAAAAAATTAAAATTTTAAAAATTTCTTTTCTCCAAAATTCATCGACAAACAAGAAACTTTCTCCCCCCCAAAATTAAAAAAATATAATTCATTTAAACGGTTATTAACTTATGGCCACAAAATATTCATTAGACTTACAACATTTTCCGCATATTAAAAAATAAAAAACCAAAAAAAAAAAATTGTAGAAACAAAATGCAAACAAAAAAATATATAAATAAACATGAAAACGATGTGTTAAAATCGAACAAATAAATTTACATAATTACACCAAAAATGCAGTTCGAAATCAAATTCAAACAAATCATGAAACAATAAAACACTTAGCCGGAGATATATCAAATAAACAAAAATAAAACCAAGATTTCAAATTCAATTCAATTTCAATACAATACACGCTAATCTTCTTCATCATCGACGGCTGTGGTGGTGGAAATTTTTACATTTTTTCTCGCCTATCGCATATTTGCGCTTCGGGTTTTGTTTAATCTTCAAACGAACGGCTTTAAATCTTTCAGTTTTACGCAACCAAACAATTTCTATTAATTGCCAATTAACATTGACTTTGTTTCGATTTTTTTTATTGAATCAAAATATTGGCTTAGTTTGAATATATGCCGCCAATTGATAAGCAACAGCGGCATCATCAAAAAGAAAACTAAAACCAAAGCGGAAAAGGGGAAGAGATCAAAAAGCCAAATCCCAAAGGTTCATCATATTTGGCCATGACTTTGGAATGGGAAATCGTTTTGTTTTTCTCTTTTTTTGTCGAAATAGATTTGAACTTGAACTGAAATAGTTTTGTCAAGGAAAAACTAAAGATTTGTTCGGATAATTTTTTTTTCTATAGATAAGTTCAAAAAGTTCATTGGAATGAACTGTTTTCGTATAGAAAAAAGTTCATTTGGATTGAACTGTTTTCGTATCGGAAAAAACTGTTTTCGTATCGGAAAAGAGTTCATTTGGAATGAACTGTTTTCGTATCAGAAAAACGTTTATTTGGAATGAACTGTTTTCGTATCAGAAAAAAGTTCATTTGGAATGAACTGTTTTCGTATCGGAAAAAAGTTCATTTGGAATGAACTGTTTTCGTATCGGAAAAAAGTTCATTTGGAATGAACTGTTTTCGTATCGGAAAAAAGTTCATTTGGAATGAACTGTTTTCGTATAGAAAAAAGTTCATGGGCATGAACTGTTTTCATATAGAAAAAAGTTCATGGGCATGAACTGTTTTCGTATAGAAAAAAGTTCATGGGCATGAACTGTTTTCGTATAGAAAAAAGTTCATGGGCATGAACTGTTTTCGTATAGAAAAAAGTTCATGGGCATGAACTGTTTTCGTATAGAAAAAAGTTCATGGGCATGAACTGTTTTCGTATAGAAAAAAGTTCATGGGCATGAACTGTTTTCGTATAGAAAAAAGTTCATGGGCATGAACTGTTTTCGTATAGAAAAAAGTTCATTTGGAATGAATTGTTTTCGTATCGGAAAAAAGTTCATTTGGAATGATCTGTTTTCGTGTCGGAAAAAAGTTCATTTGGGATGAACTGTTTTCGTATCGGAAAAATGTTAATTTGCAATGAACTGTTTTCGTATCAGAAAAAAGTTCATTTGCAATGAACTGTTTTCGTATCTGAAAAAAGTTCATTTGCAATGAACTGTTTTCGTATCAGAAAAAAGTTCATCCCTTGTTTATTCCTATTTTTTTTTCTTTTTTTTTTTTTTTTTAATGGAAATTCGCCAAGGTAATTTAGCCTCAACCCAACACCAGCTTAAAGTCATGGAAGTAAAAAAAAATCACTATCTTTGAAATCTCCATTACTTGGCAATTTTTTTTCCTCCATTATTTTGCCAATAAATTTAATATCTAGATTCTGGCAGAATCTGATGATAACTGTATTTGCTGTGAGAATTTCTAGCGGTTCTATGGCCCAAGTCCATAAGCCTATCAAAATGATGTTGTAATTTTTGCTTTTGTTTTTCGTTGTTGTTGTTTTCACAGCTCTATTATTAGAAAACATAGATTTTGTTTGGCCACTACGCCTACCCTGGTGTACTTGATGAGGCACAGGCTAGCCAACGAACAAGCCAGGCAGCCCAGTAATTTTTAACTGTTACTTCTTAACGTCGCCGTCGTTACACTTGAAATCTTAGAAGCTTAGGAAGTGCTACCAATGCCATTAGAGGCTTGTAATCATTAACTCACCGCTATGATATTGAACGACAGTGGGGACTGTTAAAAAATGACATGAGGCTGAAAAATTTACAAAAATTTTGAAGGGAAAAGATATTGGAAAAAAAGACCAATAAAAGTCTTAACCGGGGTAGATATTAAAAAAAATATAAAAAATATGGCGACTCGAATCCAAGGATCTTCTCTGCCAGATTTTACTGTGTATAGAACCAAATAACTTAATAAAGGGTATTATTAGTTTATTTTTCACCGCAAGTCCAGTGAAGTTTCTCTAAGCCATGAAAATAAATTAGTTTCCCCTGCTTTACCCCATAATTATGGATTTATGAGTTCGGAAACTTGGCAATTTAAGGATAACAAAATTATTTTTCTAAAGGAAAATCAGCTCTCTTTAATAGGCTTTTACATGACCTTGCAATTCGCCTATCCGACACCACTTGATTGTGTTTTAATGCCGCCAAAAAATTGCCACCTTCCATTTGCCATTATTGCAAAGCTCCTTCCACCGGCCTAAAGTTGAAAGTAAATAATTGTTTAATACAAACTGTTGTGCAATATCCGCATAAACAAAAAATTAACAAAAAAAAAAACGACAGGCAGTGTAAAGAAAACAATTTTGAGTCAATAAATATAAAAAGAGAGTCCATAACAAGTGGAAAATAACTTCGGCGGTATGTTACTAAGTAAGGTACAATGGGTTGGAGATGGAGAAGTTTGAAAAAAGTTCAGCCCATAACTTCATATAGAAAAAGTTCATGGACATGAACTGTTTTCGTATCAGAAAAAAAGTTCATGGACATGAACTGTTTTCGTATCGGAAAAAAGTTCATGGACATGAACTGTTTTCGTATCGGAAAAAAGTTCATGGACATGAACTGTTTTCGTAGAAAAAATAGTTCAGAAAAAAGTTCAGCCCATAAACTGTTTTCGTATTGAAAAAAAGTTCATCCCAGGAACTGTTTTCGTGTAGAAAAAAGTTCAGTTCAGTTCTATACAAAACAGTTCATAGACGATGGACTTTTTCTATACGAAAACAGTTCATCGACGATGGACTTTTTCTATACGAAAACAGTTCATCGACGATGGACTTTTTTCTATACGAAAACAGTTCATCGACGATGGACTTTTTTCTATACGAAAACAGTTCATCGACGATGGACTTTTTTCTATACGAAAACAGTTCATCGACGATGGACTTTTTTCTATACGAAAACAGTTCATCGACGATGGACTTTTTTCTATACGAAAACAGTTCATCGACGATGGACTTTTTTCTATACGAAAACAGTTCATTGACGATGGACTTTTTTCTATACGAAAACAGTTCATCGACGATGGACTTTTTTCTATACGAAAACAGTTCATCGACGATGGACTTTTTTCTATACGAAAACAGTTCATCGACGATGGACTTTTTTCTATACGAAAACAGTTCATCGACGATGGACTTTTTTCTATACGAAAACAGTTCATCGACGATGGACTGTTTTCTATACGAAAACAGTTCATCGACGATGGACTGTTTTCTATACGAAAACAGTTCATCGACGATGGACTGTTTTCTATACGAAAACAGTTCATCGACGATGGACTTTTTTCTATACGAAAACAGTTCATCGACGATGGACTTTTTTCTATACGAAAACAGTTCATCGACGTTGGACTTTTTCTATACGAAAACAGTTCATCGACGATGGTATTTTTTCTATACGAAAACAGTTCATGTCCGAATGAACTTTTTTCTATACGAAAACAGTTCATGTCCGAATGAACTTTTTTCTATACGAAAACAGTTCATGTCCGAATGAACTTTTTTCTATACGAAAACAGTTCATGTCCGAATGAACTTTTTTCTATACGAAAACAGTTCATGTCCGAATGAACTTTTTTCTATACGAAAACAGTTCATGTCCGAATGAACTTTTTTCTATACGAAAACAGTTCATGTCCGAATGAACTTTTTTCTATACGAAAACAGTTCATGTCCGAATGAACTTTTTCTATACGAAAACAGTTCATGTCCGAATGAACTTTTTTCTATACGAAAACAGTTCATGTCCGAATGAACTTTTTTCTATACGAAAACAGTTCATGTCCGAATGAACTTTTTCTGTACGAAAACAGTTCATGTCCGAATGAACTTTTTTCTATACGAAAACAGTTCATGTCCGAATGAACTTTTTTCTATACGAAAACAGTTCATGTCCGAATGAACTTTTTTCTATACGAAAACAGTTCATGTCCGAATGAACTTTTTTCTATACGAAAACAGTTCATGTCCGAATGAACTTTTTTCTATACGAAAACAGTTCATGTCCGAATGAACTTTTTTCTATACGAAAACAGTTCATGTCCATGAACTTTTTTCCGATACGAAAACAGTTCATGTCCATGAACTTTTTTCTAAACGAAAACAGTTCATTCCGAATGAACTTTTTTCCGATACGAAAACAGTTCATGTCCATGAACTTTTTTCCGATACGAAAACAGTTCATGTCCATGAACTTTTCCGCATAGAAAAAAGTTCGTTGTATGGACTTTTCTCTATACGATTTTTTTTTTTACCAACCCATTGTGCTGCGTGTTTAAGCCACCTTCATACCAGCTCCATTCAACATTGTTCCTTTCAACCCAGGCCCTCTCCTCCGTCTCCTCCTCCCCCCGCACATTGCATGCTATTATAATCAATTTGGAACATGTCGTTGCTTTCTTTAGTTAAAGTTGTCTGCATTTTTTTTTTATTGTCGTCTTTGGTGCCACACTTTTGAGACAACTTTGTCTCAAGACATTATCCGCAATGGTGTGGGTAGGTAGGCAGATTGGTAGGTGCATGCACATATGTAACAGTTGGCAAATAAAGTGCAGTTTTATTTTTATAAACTGTGTTTTTATTTATTTTATTTTTTTGGGTTGTTAAATTAAATAAAAACATATTGTGGGTTGTATCGATAATGAATTGAGGTGATAAATTGTATAAATAAATTTTAAATACCGGGGTGGGGAGGAAGGCATTAAAAATTTGTTTTGCATTTCTGGAATGATTTGGAAATGGACTTGAAAAAAATATTTTTTTCTTTCTCAAAAAATATTTAAATCCACTTCCATATTTTCCTGCTGGTGGCCATTTTTTAATACGCCCATCCAAAAAACTACTTTTCAAAAACTGCCAAATTGAAAACGGAAATTGTGCATGGCTTATGGTCGCATTATTATCAATTTTTGGGATTCATTGTTTATATCCAAAAAAAAAATTGATCTCCAACCCAAGCTTAATTGTGGTCATCCCAAAAAAAGGGTAATGCAGATAAGCCAAGACAAGAGATCAAAACAATTTTTTGCTGCCCCAGACAAGGATTGCTTGTCTGTTTTTTTTTTTCTCCTTTACCTCCAAAAACATGCAGCAAAATTCCATTCATTTTGTTTTGATTGTTCATTATTAATGGCCAGCATATCCCCCCAATTTTGTTGGCTCTTAAACGTTGATAAGGAGGTGTTATCACTCCACAAAAAAATCGGCTATGCCACAAAAAAATATGTCTTGTGCGAATTTTTGTTTCTTTTTGTTTTTTTTTTTTTTTTTTTGGACAAAGGTCCGGCATTACATAAAAAAATATTTTTTCGATGTTAACTGGTTTATTTTTAGCTTCTTTGCTTTTTTTGTGAAAGGTCCAACCTCCTTTTTTGTATCGGGCCGTTCATCTGTAAACACCGAAAAAAATATGAATTGGTTTTACACGTAACCTGGCCAATCAATCATGTTAATAATCATAATAATAAAAATTATTTTAATTGCTTACGCAGGTTGGCTTTTTTATTCATTAATAAAAAAGATCAACCCTACAATGGGTAACTAGGTGGACAGTAAATAAAAATATTTATTTAAAAAAGTTCCTTCATCATACGAAAAAGTTCAGCCGATGAACTTTTTTCAATAGGAAAAAGTTCTGACGATGAACATTTTTCTATACGAAAACAGTTTATCATGCCCATGAACTTTTTTTCGATACGAAAACAGTTCATGTCCATGAACTTTTTTTCGATACTAAAACAGTTCATGCCCATGAACTTTTTTTTCGATACGAAAACAGTTCATTTCCACGAACTTTTTTTCGATACGAAAACAGTTCATGCCAATGAACTTTTTTTCGATACGAAAACAGTTCATGCCCATGAACTTTTTTCCGATACGAAAACAGTTCATCGACGATAGACTTTTTTCTATACGAAAACAATTTATTCCCATGAACTTTTTTTCAATACGAAAACAGTTCATGTCCATGAACTTTTTTTCGATACGAAAACAGTTCATGTCCATGAACTTTTTTTCGATACGAAAACAGTTCATGTCCATGAACTTTTTTTCGATACGAAAACAGTTCATGTCCATGAACTTTTCTTCGATACGAAAACAGTTCATGCACAAGAACTTTTTTTCGATACGAAAACAGTTCATGCCCATGAACTTTTTTTCGATACGAAAACAGTTCACGTCCATGAACTTTTTTCCGATACGAAAACATTTCATGTCCATGAACTTTTTTCTATACGAAAACAGTTCATGCCCATGAACTTTTTTCGATACGAAAACAGTTCATGCCCATGAACTTTTTTTCGATACGAAAACAGTTCATGCCCATGAACTTTATTTCGATACGAAAACAGTTCATTCCAATGAACTTTTTTTCGATACGAAAACAGTTAATTTCTTTCTATACAAAAAAAATTCTATAGGAAAAGTTCTCTGTTTAGGGCTTCACCAAGTCGGATCAAGCCAAAGTGGTTGGCTTTTTTACTTTATTTGACATTTTCATGTCTGTGCCTGTGTTTGTCACCAAAGTGCGAAAGACGTTAATAATTGCTGCACTCGAATGGATTGCTTTTTAATTAATTGGCGTAACCGAAAATGTATTTTTTTGTTAAATTTACAATAAATTTTAAATGCTTTCCAATTAATTGTTGTGGATTGAGGAGATAAAGAAAAGAGAGAGGGTGGAGAAGAGAAAACACAATACCCTGAAAATCTGTCAAAATATTACATAAAAATCGTCCATTGTTGCAGATCAGAGAAATGAGAAAGAAATGATTGATCGGCTAAGGTATTGTAGGGGGAAGATTACATAAGAAGCGGATATAAGGAGATACCCAACAGTAAAGCCTCTCAGACAAGGAGATGTATTCCCATACTCTCTCATAAGAGAAATATCGAATTTTGGACAATTCTTCTGGATAAAGAGATCTTTAGGCTTAAGGAAAGCTGTTCTCTTAATTGAGAAAGCTTGAAGCATTGCTTAGGGGGTCCCACTGTATCTGTAATAATTATTCTTGTGATTTCCAATACCTCACCCAATCTTGTCGCTTGTCACCTGATTCCGCTTCCACTGTATCTCCGCTTTGTTGCTGTTATTTTGTAATCAGAATCTAGTTCTTGTCAGCAGTCGCTTGATTTCTTCGGTTAACATTTTGCAATGGAATTTCAGTTTAGAATTCTTTTTCCCTCCCCTTCAACTTCGTGTTTGTTGTAAATGTTAAAACCACAAGAATATCATGTTTAACTTGGCTATTCATTACATCAAGAATTTCGTTTTTGAATTCACAAATCAATGGTTGAACTGCTGCTGTCGATGATGGTGGTTACACCACATCTCGCTCTAGAACCCAGGCCCTAAAGAATCAACATGAAATATTCCACAGCAACTCCTCGTCTGCCTCCTCCTACCCCTTTTCCGACCATCTGGGCTATCAGGTTATTTTGAATTTCATAATCTAACCACAAGAAGAGGAGGAAAAAACCCGACATAGAACGAGTGCAACTAAACGTGAGTTATGATTTGTCACCTTTAGTTTAAATACTGGCTGATTTAGCAGAGGTAATGCCAGTGGATTCTATGTAAGGGAAGAGGGAGTCAGCTGTGGAAATACCGTAGAAACCTCTCACTCGAAGACACTCACCCATGTCGGTTCGTCTAATGGCAGAAAATGTCAAATCCATTTCACAAAAAAAAATTCCCCCACAAATGAACACCTGTCTCGCTATTTCCTTAATTTTCGGAATGAGCAATGACTAATAATTTTTAGCTTTGAAATATTCAACAAAAAAAATTAATAAAATTTTTTTCATAATTTTTTGCAGGTATGTTTGTGCTCTCGAAATGGCTCTTTGTGGGTAATGTAAATGGATCTGAAATAAATTTATTTTTAATAATGAAAGAACATTTTCCAATACGAAAAAGTTCATAGCATAAACTTTTCTCTTTTTATCGACGAAGGACTTTTTTCCATACGAAAAAAGTTCATCAACGATGAAAAACTCTTTTCATTGACGATGGACTTTTTTCTATACGAAAACATTGCATCGACGATGGACTTTTTTCTATACGAAAACATTGCATCGACGATGGACTTTTTTCGATACGAAAACAGTTCATCGACGATGGACTTTTTTCAATACGAAAACAGTTCACCGATGATGGACTTTTTTCTATACGAAAACAGTTCACCGATGATGGACTTTTTTCTATACGAAAACAGTTCATGCCGCATGAACTTTTTCCGATACGAAAACAGATCATGCCGCATGAACTTTTTTCTATACGAAAACAGTTCATGCCGCATGAACTTTTTTCTGATACGAAAACAGTTCATGCCGCATGAACTTTTTTCTGATACGAAAACAGTTCATGCCGCATGAACTTTTTTCTGATACGAAAACAGTTCATGCCGCATGAACTTTTTTCTGATACGAAAACAGTTCATGCCGCATGAACTTTTTTCTGATACGAAAACAGTTCATGCCGCATGAACTTTTTTCTGATACGAAAACAGTTCATGCCGCATGAACTTTTTTCTATACGAAAACAGTTCATGTTCCATGAACTTTTTTCTCATACGAAAACAGTTCATTCCGAATGAACTTTATTCTATACAAAAACAGTTCATGCCGCATGAACTTTTTTCTATACGAAAACAGTTCATGCCGCATTAACTTTTTTCTATACGAAAACAGTTCATGCCGCATGAACTTTTTTCTATACGAAAACAGTTCATATCCCTGAACTTTTTTCTATACGAAAACAGTTCATATCCATGAACTTTTTTTTCGATACGAAAACAGTTCATATCCATGAACTTTTTTTTCGATACGAAAACAGTTCATGCCCATGAACTTTTTTTCGATACGAAAACAGTTCATGTTTATGAACTTTTTTCCTATACGAAAACAGTTCATGCCCATGAACTTTTTTCTGATACGAAAACAGTTCATGCCGCATGAACTTTTTTCTGATACGAAAACAGTTCATGCCGCATGAACTTTTTTCTGATACGAAAACAGTTCATCGACGATGTACTTTTTTCTATACGAAAACAGTTCATGCCCATGAACTTTTTTCTGATACGAAAACAGTTCATGCCGCATGAACTTTTTTCTGATACGAAAACAGTTCATGCCGCATGAACTTTTTTCTGATACGAAAACAGTTCATCGACGATGTACTTTTTTCTATACGAAAACAGTTCATGTCCATGAACTTTTTTCTGATACGAAAACAGTTCATGCCCATGAACTTTTTTCTGATACGAAAACAGTTCATGCCCATGAACTTTTTTCCGATACGAAAACAGTTCATGTTCATGAACTTTTTTCTATACGACAACAGTTCATGCCCATGAACTTTTTTCCGATACGAAAACAGTTCATGTCCATGAACTTTTTTCCGATACGAAAACAGTTCATGTCCATGAACTTTTTTCCTATACGAAAACAGTTCATTGAATGAAATTTGTGTAATCATTGTAACAATCTTGACATGATTTCCAACGACCTTGCTCTACTCCTATTTTAATTTTTTGCTGTTGTTGTCATTTTTTACAGGGAATGATAAATACTTTTTATCATTCCTCCCATTCACTTGCCTTAAAAAAATATATGGCATTATTTATCATTTCTTTGGGTACTCAAAAAAATATTTTTTATTTTTTATAATTTTTTTTTTTTGGATAAATGCAATTACAATTTGCCATACATTTGAAACTTGCTCAAGGTTAATTAGTAGCCGAGTTTTTTGTATTTATTTATTATTTTTTGGCAACTGTATCAATTGTGGCCATTTATTGCCAAAAATAATTTTTTTCCCGCAAGCCATTTTAAGACGCATAAAAAATGATTCAAGTTTTATTTTGAGTTTCCATTTTAACGCAAGTTGACACCTTAGAGCTCCTCTTTGCTCTGGGTGCTGTTGGTGCGGGGAGGGCTTTTGCATGCCACTCATTTGCCATTCAAAAATCACAAAATATTTGTTTATGACTTTTAATTAACCAAAAAAAAAAAGAGAGAGAAACACAACTCACCATAAATATGACAAATTAAATGTGCAAAGTTTGCAAATTTTCCATTAATAACTGTAAAATTGTCTTAGCGTCGCCACAGTTGGCTGAGCGGCTTATCGTGAGATTTTGAATAGAAAATTGAAGACAAGGCCGTTCAGTAAACCGATGAGAGCAGGTTTCAAGAAAAATCATTAAAAATTATAACCACAAGATTTTTTTATCTCTGCGAATTTGATTTCCAGATGACCTATTTATTTGAAAAAAAAAAATAAATAAAATATTGGCAGAGGAACTGTGGGGCCTACCGCCAATGGATCGTAAGATGGGAGAAATACTTCTCAAAAATGTAGGGAATGTTAAAATTACTAGATACTCTGAAAGGAGGAGGGTAGGGAATTGTAAGAAAAAAATCATCGCAAGAATTGGGTATCCTAGCCCCACGGGTACCCAACCCTCCCAAAATAAGAACCTCCACCTTGTAAAGAATTTTTCTAAAAATCTCTTCCAGCCTGCCTTCGGAGGCCCCACTGTCGCAGCATTTTCTCTAAATGATCTTGAAATTGTCCAAACAAATTTAACATTGTTTTCTTTTCTTTTTTATTTTGCTCCCACTCTCCTACGTTTCGGGTTTTTTTTTTAAATAAAATTTATTTTTGTTGACACAAGTGTTGCTATCACCAGCGAGCGTCGCTACGCTCCGTCCGCCGCTTCTGATAAGAATAAATTTACAAATGTTTATATCTTAAAAGATATTTATTTATTTTTCAAAACCTTACATTTTTTTCTAAGAAGAAACAGCAACAAAATGTTTTGCTAAAAGCCCGGCCAGATAGTAGTCGGCTGGAATTCGAAATAACAAATGCGAAAAATTGGTGCGTGATTCGGATAACCAACATCGTGAAGTGAAAGTAAAAAGATGTGAAAAACAAAATATTTGGAATAATTTAAAATCGATTTGAAAAAATAAAATGGTTAGTAAAATGGGAGGGTTTTGCCATTTTTAAAATAAATTAGAATAAAATTCATAGAACCTATTTTTTCCTAAAGGAAAGTGCTTTAAACGAAAAAATTTCTTCCAAAAAATTCGTCGAATAAATTTTTTTAACAAAAAAGTACCAAAAAGAATCTTTCCCCACAGAAAAGTTCTTCGAATGAACTTTTTTCTGTACGAAAAAGTTCATTCAATGAACTTTTTTCTGTACGAAAAAGTTCATTCACTGAACTTTTTTCTATACGAAAAGAGTTCATTGAATGAACTTTTCTTCGTACAGAAAAAAATTCATTGGCTGAACTATTTCGTATAGAAAAAAGTTCATTCAATGAACTATTTCGTATAGAAAAAAGTTCATTGAATGAACTTTTCGTATAGAAAAAAGTTCATTGAATGAACTTTTTCGTATAGAAAAAAGTTCATTGAATGAACTTTTTCGTATAGAAAAAAGTTCATTGAATGAACTTTTTCGTATAGAAAAAGTTCATTGAATGAACTTTTTCGTATAGAAAAAAGTTCATTGAATGAACTTTTTCGTATAGAAAAAAGTTCATTGAATGAACTTTTTCGTATAGAAAAAAGTTCATTGAATGAACTTTTTCGTATAGAAAAAAGTTCATTGAATGAACTTTTTCGTATAGAAAAAAGTTCATTGAATGAACTTTTTCGTATAGAAAAAAGTTCATTGAATGAACTTTTTCGTATAGAAAAAAGTTCATTGAATGAACTTTTTCGTATAGAAAAAAGTTCATTGAATGAACTTTTTCGTATAGAAAAAAGTTCATTGAATGAACTTTTTCGTATAGAAAAAAGTTCATTGAATGAACTTTTTCGTATAGAAAAAAGTTCATTGAATGAACTTTTTCGTATAGAAAAAAGTTCATGGACATGAACTTTTTCGTATAGAAAAAAGTTCATGGACATGAACTGTTTTCGTATAGAAAAAAAGTTCATGGACATGAACTGTTTTCGTATAGAAAAAAGTTCATGGACATGAACTGTTTTCGTATAGAAAAAAGTTCATGGACATGAACTGTTTTCGTATAGAAAAAAGTTCATGGACATGAACTGTTTTCGTATAGAAAAAAGTTCATGGACATGAACTGTTTTCGTATAGAAAAAGTTCATGGACATGAACTGTTTTCGTATAGAAAAAAGTTCATGGACATGAACTGTTTTCGTATAGAAAAAAGTTCATGGACATGAACTGTTTTCGTATAGAAAAAAGTTCATGGACATGAACTGTTTTCGTATAGAAAAAAGTTCATGGACATGAACTGTTTTCGTATAGAAAAAAGTTCATGGACATGAACTGTTTTCGTATAGAAAAAAGTTCATGGACATGAACTGTTTTCGTATAGAAAAATGTTCATGGGCATGAACTGTTTTCGATACGAAAACAGTTCATGTCCATGAACTCTTTTCTATACGAAAAAGTTCATTCAATGAACTCTTTTCTATACGAAAACAGTTCATGCCCATGAACTTTTTTCTATACGAAAACAGTTCATGCCCATGAACTTTTTTCTATACGAAAACAGTTCATGCCCATGAACTTTTTTCTATACGAAAACAGTTCATGTCCATGAACTTTTTTCTATACGAAAACAGTTCATGTCCATGAACTTTTTTCTATACGAAAACAGTTCATGTCGCATGAACTTTTTTCTATACGAAAACAGTTCATGTCGCATGAACTTTTTTCTATACGAAAACAGTTCATGTCGCATGAACTTTTTCTATACGAAAACAGTTCATGTCGCATGAACTTTTTTCTATACGAAAACAGTTCATGTCGCATGAACTTTTTTCTATACGAAAACAGTTCATGTCGCATGAACTTTTTTCTATACGAAAACAGTTCATGTCGCATGAACTTTTTTCTATACGAAAACAGTTCATGTCGCATGAACTTTTTTCTATACGAAAACAGTTCATGTCGCATGAACTTTTTTCTATACGAAAACAGTTCATGTCGCATGAACTTTTTCTATACGAAAACAGTTCATGTCGCATGAACTTTTTTCTATACGAAAACAGTTCATGTCGCATGAACTTTTTTCTATACGAAAACAGTTCATGTCGCATGAACTTTTTCTATACGAAAACAGTTCATGTCGCATGAACTTTTTTCTATACGAAAACAGTTCATGTCGCATGAACTTTTTTCTATACGAAAACAGTTCATGTCGCATGAACTTTTTTCTATACGAAAACAGTTCATGTCGCATGAACTTTTTCTATACGAAAACAGTTCATGCCCATGAACTTTTTTCTATACGAAAACAGTTCATGTCGCATGAACTTTTTTCTATACGAAAACAGTTCATGCCCATTAACTTTTTTCTATACGAAAACAGTTCATGCCCATGAACTTTTTTCTATACGAAAACAGTTCATGCCCATGAACTTTTTTCTATACGAAAACAGTTCATGCCCATGAACTTTTTTCTATACGAAAACAGTTCATGCCCATGAACTTTTTTCTATACGAAAACAGTTCATGCCCATGAACTTTTTTCTATACGAAAACAGTTCATGCCCATGAACTTTTTTCTATACGAAAACAGTTCATGCCCATGAACTTTTTTCTATACGAAAACAGTTCATGCCCATGAACTTTTTTCTATACGAAAACAGTTCATGCCCATGAACTTTTTTCTATACGAAAACAGTTCATGCCCATGAACTTTTTTCTATACGAAAACAGTTCATGCCCATGAACTTTTTTCTATACGAAAACAGTTCATGCCCATGAACTTTTTTCTATACGAAAACAGTTCATGCCCATGAACTTTTTTCTATACGAAAACAGTTCATGCCCATGAACTTTTTTCTATACGGAAACAGTTCATGCCCATGAACTTTTTTCTATACGAAAACAGTTCATGTCCATGAACTTTTTTCTATACGAAAACATCGAATGAACCTTTTCTCTATAGAAAAGTTATCGGTTAAATTTCTTTTAATTTTTCAGAAGATTTCTTCCCTCTCACTCCCTGATAACAAAATGTATATAATTACGCTTTTGTCAATGATTAACTTTGACAATGGATGGCTGCTTGTCTGACTGCCGGTAGGTGAAAACGGCAGCCGGACGAACGGCATCATCATCGTCAACACAATAATAACCATAAACAAAACACATGATCTGAAGTGATATCCCTGCTCAGATAAAAGTTACCACTTGAACAATTCGGCTGCATAGATTTAAGTGGTGAAAACAACAACAACACCAACAACGATACACATCATAAAGAAGCAATGAAAGACTTCAAAGGCTGACCACCAAAAACACTTGCGTCTGACAATGACAATAAAAAAACGTTTTAAGTGGCATTTGTTGTTGCTGCTGCTGCTGTTGTTGGTTTTGGTGGCATTTAACTCAAAATTTGTTTGGTTTTGGTGGCAAATGAAATTGAAAGTGAAACAATCTTCGATACACTCGATGTCATACGAAATTGAAAGTGGTTTTCTGTTTTTACGAGAGAGAGAGAGAGAAAATTCAGAGAGAGTGAGAGAGAGAAATTTATGTGTGCTCCCGGTAATTGGTGGAGAGAGCAAAGGGGATTTATAAAATAAACAAATAAAAATAAAAAAATAAATAATAAAAAATATACTTAATAAATTATAAATGAAAAATATATAATAATAATAATATATAAGTAAATAATAAATAAATAAAAAATATATAAAAAATATAAAAATAAATGATAAAAAAAATTAAATAAATATGGGTGTGCGAAGTTAATTCAAAAAGAAAAGTTTAAAGTTGGCCCATAAAATATTTAAAGACCTATTTTCAATAAATATCTTTACAAATTTGAAAAGCCTTAGGCCTTAAAAAATCCGTGCTCAATTCGATGTACCTTCACCTCTTCAACAGGCTGCAGGGTTTCCCATAATAACAATTGAATTTTGCCAAATATTTCAAATTTTGTAAACCTCCTCCATTCCCTCTTCATTGCCTTTCTATGGCATCTTAACAAAAAGGTTAAATAACCTTTTATTTAAATTAATGATGGCCTAAAACTTCAATTTCTCTTAGCCGCCAATTCTCATTAGTTGGATCTTCTTCTTTGCAAAAAAATCCCAACTTCGATTTCAAATTCCTACCAAAACACACAGAGATGCCAAATACCATCAGTCAATTAAGTCGAAAACTTTTTCAAAGGTTGAGTCATTTGCAGATAGCAGAATATGTTCAAAGCCAGGCCTTGGCATTTAACTGACCTCGCCTAACCTCACATGACAAATGGGGGGGCCGATAACGTTTGTCAAGTTTTTTTAGTTTTTCTCCAAAAATTTTATTATTTTTTTCTTTTTTTTTTGGGAAAACGATAACTTTTTCTTGGCTTGCTTATGAATATTCAAGAGATTAAAAGAAATTTCCATTTCCAAAAAACACATACACACACACACACACCAAAACCACCAATCTTGCAAATGACTAGCAACAAGTTTTCACTTTCTTTTGGGGTGTTATCAAAAATCATCATTGCCTTCTCATAGAGACAAATGGCCAAACCGGCAGACAGACAGACAAACGGAATTGTATAGACACCATAGGTTATCCCCCCAGCACAACTTAAAACATATTAACCAAACTAATGACTCTTACATGGGGTCAGTGGGAAGGGGGGAAGGGGATCGCTTCCATAACGATGATCTTTTCAACATCTACAAAAAAAAGAAAAATTATTTTATTTTTTCTTGACTGCTGTAAATAAAAACAAAAGAAATGAAAAATAGAAAAAAATACTACACTTGGTGACCGGATGGGATGCTGGAGATTACAAATTTATTTACAACATATCGAATCAAACAGCAACAACAACAGAAACGGGTTGGGAATAAACAGTTGGGTAATGAAAATAATATTTCAAAGTGGCGCCCAAATGCAGCACAGCACTTTACAATATTGAGATGGTGTCAAAGGGAAAAATCTTCTACATCAAAATCGATCATGGGTCTCCACATACAAGAATTTCATAGATGTGATATATAGTAATGAAATATGGGCCTCGAATTGGGTATATTCAAAAGAGAATTTTATGGTTAATTTTTTAATTTCTTTTTTGATTTGATGTCAAAATCACCTATAAATAATCACTTTGGAGAGTTGCTATAAAGGAAGAAAGTATTCTGCATCAAATTTCACCATAAGGTTTCAAACATGATAAATCGGTATATAGCATATAACCCAAAAAAAAATCATCTGAAATGTGGATATATTAGGAATAACATTTTTTTTTTGGTTAATTTTGCGACAATTCATGATTTGAGCCCAATATCTCCCACAAAAATTTAGTCTAGCGGAATTTTGTTAATGGAACAAATATTCCTCATCGAAATTCATTAAGGGTCCTCACACACCAGAAATCGATAAATATAATATATAGTAATAAAATGTTGCTTTCAATCTGGGTATAGTAAAATTCACGATGTAAGATTAATGAGGTTAATTTTCGAAATAGGGTCCAAATGACCGGTAATATTACGATTTAGACAGATAGCATAAAAGGAAAAAATATTCTCCATCAAATTTCACTATGGGTCCCCAAACACAAGAAATTTGTATATAATATATATACTAAAGAAAAACCGGCTTAAATTCTTATATATAACAAAAATAATATTTTTAGCTTCATTTGCCGAAAGTTTTGGATTCGACCCGAATATCTCCTTCAAAACTTTACTTTAGAAGAATTTTGTTAATGGAGGAAATATTCCTCATCAAATTTCACTATGGGTTGCCACACACCGGAAATCGGTATATATAATACATAATAATAAAATAACGCTTTCAATCTGTCGCTATGTTAATATTAGACTCATGAAACTGATTTTGGATATGGGGTCCAAAAACCGGTAATATTACAATCTACAGAGTCGACATAAAGGAACAAAATATTCTCCATGGAATTTCACTATGAGTTCTTGAACACAAGAAATCGGTATATACCATATATACCTAAGAAAAATCGCCTCAAATTCAGATATATAAAGAAAGTAATATTTTTAGCTTAATTTTCCGCAAGTTTTTAATTTGGCCCCAATATCCCCTCAAAACGTTATTAAATCAGAAATTTGTTAAAGCAGGAAATAATCTACATCAAATTTCACTATGGGTCCCCACACATCAGAAATCGGTAGACATAATATATCGTAATAAAATATCAGTTACAATGTGGATATGTTTAAGAAAAATTTTGTGGGTTTTTCTGTTTTTGATAAGGGTTCAAAAAGACCTATAACTATTTACAGTAGAGAGATGGTATTAAAGGAAAAACTATTCTTCATCGAATTTCACTATGAGTCTCCGAACACAAGAAATTGGTATATATCATATATACCAAAGAAAAATCAGCTCAATTTGGTTGCATCAAAAATTTAATATTTTTTGTGATTCATTTACCGCAAATTTTTGATTAGACTCCAATATCTCCCTCAAAATTTCAGTTTAGCGGAATTTTGTTAATGGAGGTTGTATTCTACATTGAAATCCACTAAGGGTCCTCATACACAAGAAATCGGTAGTTACAATATATAACAATAAAATATCGGTTTCAATAAGCGCATATAAATATAAGATTAAAGAAGTTAATTTTAGAAATGAAGTCAAAATGTCCAGTAATGTTACCCTTTAGAGAGGTTGTATAAAAGAAATAAGTGTTCTCCATAGAATTCTACTGAGGGTCTCCAGACGAAAGAAATCGGTATATATCATAGATCCTAAGAAAAATCAGCTCGATTTTGGCTGTTTAAAAAATTTAATATTTGTTGGCTTTATTTACGATAGCTTTTTATGTGACCCCAATATTTGTATCAAAACTTTATTTTGGGGTATTTTTCCTAATGGAGAAAATATTCTACATCAAATTTCAGCATAAGTCTCCAAACAAAAGAAATCTATAGCATTAATTTGTTTCATGGAAATATAGGCTTCAATTTCTAATAACACCTCAAGACAATTTTTCGAATGATCTTTTATATTTTTCCCAATTTGAGTCGAAATTTCCCACTATTTTTCATTTTTTGAGAAAACTGTCAAAGGAGAAATTATTCTCCATTAAATTTCACTCTAAGTCTCCAAACAACAGAAATCTCTAGCTATAATGTTTATCAAGAAATATCAGCTCCAACTTTGCTATACAAATAAAGTGAACATTATATTTTTGAACTTTTTTTTAAAATGTTGTCAATATTTTCCATAAATTCTCATTCTAGAGAAAAAATCCCAAAGAAGAAAATACCCTCCATTAAATTTCATCATAAGTCTCCAAACAACATAAATCTCTAGCTATAATATACATCATAGAAATATTTGCTTAAAATTGGATATACAATTAAAAAGAACATTAATATTTATAATAGTGTTCTCTTCCCAAGATGTGCCGATATTTTCCACTAATTTTCATTTTAGAGGAAAAAAGTCAAAAGTGAAAATAATCTCCATTAAATTTCACTAAAAGTCTCCAAACAAAAGAAATTTGTGGTCATAATATTTATTATAGAAATATAAGTTTGAATTTGGCTGTACAAAGAAAGAGAGCATTTTTACTGATAATTTTTCGCTTTTCCTAAATTGTACCTATATTTCCCATAAATTTCAACTTTAGAGGAAAAATGCCAAAAGAGAAAATAGTCTCCATTAAAATTCACTATAAGCCCCCAAATAAGAAAAATTTGTAGCTACAAGGAATATCGTAAAAATATTGGCCTCAACTTGGCTATACAAATAAAGAGAACATTATTATTGATAATTTTGTTCTTTTTCAAAGTTGTGCCAATATTTCCCATAAATTTTCATTTTAGACATATAATGTAAATGGAGAAAATATTCTCCATAAAATTTCACTACAAGTCTCCGAACAAAAGAAATCTATAGCTATAATATAAATCAAGCGGGAACTTGAAATTACAACTAAAGGGAACATTCTTATTAACTATTGTGCACATTTTCCAAATTGTGCCTATATTTCCCATAAGTTGTCATTTTAGACGTATGATGTCAATGAAGAAAATATTCTCCATAGAATTTCACCTTAAGTCTCCGAACAAAAGAAATCTGTAGCTATAATATATTTCATGGAAATATCTCCTTGATCTTGGACATACCACTAAAGAGAACATTATTATTGACTATTGTGCAATTTTTCCAAATTGTGCCTATATTTCCCAAAAGTTTTCATTTTAGACTTATGATGCCAATAAATAAAATATTCTCCATCAAATTTCACCATAAGTCTCCAAACAAAAGTAATATGTAGCTTTAATATAAATAAAGGAAACGAAGGCTCTAAAGTGGGTATAGAAATTTAATTATATTTTTTCGTATTTTTGAGTTTTTTTCAAACATGCGTCTGAATGTCCCATAAATTTCCATTTTAGGGGAAAATTGTTAGAGGAGAAAATATTCTACACCTAATTTCACCATAAGTCTCCCAACAAAAGAAATTTGTAGCTATAATTTTTATTGAAGAAATTGTAACACCAATTTTGGTGTTTTATTTACCAAACATTTCTTAATTTCTTTGCTTTCTCTCCATAAAAAAAGTTCCAGAGAGATTTAATTATTGCCTAAGAAAATTATTATTCCCATATTGTAATTGCCGTTAAATTTTATTATTTAATATTTTTTTCTAAACTGGAGTCACGTTTCAAATGATTACAAAATAATTTACAAAAAACCTTTAAAAAAATAAAAAAATTCCCATGGCTTCTAAAGAAAGCCGAGACGAAAGTTTATGTCACCCCCACACATTTTTATTTCGGAACGTGATGGCAGGTTGAGCCAGGTAACTTATCATTTCACCCTCGTTTTATACGAAAAAGTGTGTGTGTGAGTATACCCCCTCCCAAAAACATATCAATGTGCCGATGATGATCATCCCAGTGGTGTTGTCGTTTGTCTTTGGCTTTGAAAATGAAAGTGAAATTAAAATAAAATTTGAATTTAAATAAATTACAAATGTTCAACATCTCCCCACCCCCTTCAAAAAACTAATTGTAAATGTCTGTGGTAGCCAGGCAAATAAATATTTTTTTTGGTTTTCAATATAAACTTGGAGTTTTCGTGGAGAGTGAGACAATACCCATTTATTTGTACGGCGATCGAGTCAAATCGATAAATATGTGTGGTGTGCCAGCCGTGGTGTGGTGTGGCAGTATCCAAATGCCCAACAAGATGTTGTCTATTTGTTATAGGCGTTATGGTTTGGTTTCCGTTTTTTATTTGATTTTTTGTTTTCATGGTTTGAATTTGAGGTGTGTGTAAAGTTTATGCCTGCCATAATCAAATGTGAGTGTCAGAGTCACTTGGTATTATATTTGTTAAAAAAAAAAAAAAAAAATGCATTTTTTTTTGTTGGTAAAAATTCAAGTTTTCATAAAAAAAAAATTTACTTCCAATACAGATTCCATATACCTGTAGCTATGGCATTTTTTTCTGAAAAGTTGAACATCTTTTTGTCGTTTTCTGTGGCATTTTCCACTATTATTGATGAGGGTCACTGCAAGTCATTGAAATCTGGCGTCCGAAAAACAAGTATAAGCGAGACGAGAAAAACGTGACATAAAGCTAACCATATTTTATTTTATTGCCATTTATTTTGGTATTTTTTTATTTCAATTTATGCCTGGTGTTTGGGAAAAAATTAATGAAGTTGTCGTAAAAAAAATTGGAAAATTTTCCAAAAATCAAAAAATAAAGATATTTAATATTTTACAAAATATATCCTTGGAGGATTTAGCAATATATATCATATTTTTCGATTTCTTGTATTTGGAGACCCATATTGAAATTTCATGGAGAATATTTCTTCCTTTGATAACCACTCTCGAAAATAATGATTTGTGGGAGAATTCAATGGAAGTTTTAAAAAGTAGGAAAATGTTCAAAAGTCAACGATTTTTTTTTTTTTTTGATACCCATATTTGGCACTGATGTTTGGCTGAGATTTATAAAATCTTCAGTTTCATTTTGTTTGGAGACTTATAGTAAAATTTGATGGAGAATAGTTTTTCCCTTGACATTAAGTCACGAAAATCAAGGATTCGGGGAGAAATTGTCAAAAATTAAGAAGACGGTCAAAATGGCAACCTCAATCAATTTAGTTATTTTCTAACAAACATTTGTTTTCAGTTTTCTTGTGGTCGATGACCCTTAGTGAAATTTCATGGAGAACATGTTCACTTTTGACATCAACCTTCTAAAATTACGTTTTGGGGGTGCGATGGGCTTACAATTGGAACCATCATTTATTTAATTGTAGCAAATTTTCATTAATATTTTTGTGATGATATACCCATTTTAGGGCTGATATTTTATGGTCATGGATTATATTTACCGATTTCTTTTGTTCCATGGCTTATAGTGAAATTTTGTTTAGAATATTTTCTCCTTTGACATCAACCCCCTAACGTAAAAAAATGTGGGACTTATTGGCATGAGATCGGAAAAATCGAAAATTTTCCAAATTTATTTATTTTTTTTTATAATACCCAGATTTGATACTCAAATTTTTTTGATAAGAAGTTTGTTTTCAATTTTCTTGTGGTCGACGACCCATAGTGAAATTTTATGGAGAACATATTTACCTTTGACATCAACCTTCTAAAATGACGTTTTGGTGGTTAAATGGGCCTCCATTTGGAGGCAGTATTTATTTAATTATGCCAATTTTTTATTAATATTTTTGTGATGATATACCCATTTAAGGGCTGATATTTTATGGTCATGGATTATATTTACAGATTTCCTTTGTTCCATGGCTTATATTGAAATTTTGTGGAGAATATTTTCGCCTTTGACATCAACCCCCTAACATGAACAAATGTGGGACTTATTGTCATGAAATTGAAAAATGAAAATTTTACAATTTTTTTATTTATTTTGAAATACCCAGATTTGATACTCATATTTTTTGGATAAGAAGTTTGTTTTCAGTTTTCTTGTGGTCGATGACCCTTAGTGAAATTTCATGGAGAACAATTTCACCTTTGAGATCAACCTTCTAAAATGACGTTTTGGGGGTTAAATGAGCCTCTATTTGGAAGCAGTATTTATTTAATTGTAGCAAAATTGTTATGAATATTTTTGTGCCCATATTAGGGCTGTTATTTTATGGTCATGGATTATGTATGCCGATTTCTTTTGTTCCATGACTTATAGTGAAATTTTGTAGAGAATATTTCCCTCTTTGACATCAATCCCCTCACGTGAATAAATGTGGGACTTATTGACATGAAAAAGAAAATGAAGAAAATTGTTCAAGATTGATTTTTTTCATAATAGCCAACTTTGATACTCATATTTTATTGTTACAAATCTCCTTTTCAAATTTCTTGTGGTCGGTGACCCCTAGTGAAATTTTGTGGGGAATATTTTCTCTTTTGACATCATCCTGCTAATATGATGTTTTAGGGGCAAAAAAGTCCTTGAATCGGAAAAAGTATTAAATGTAGTTAAAAATCTGAGAATATTTTCATGTTAGTTTAGCCATTTTAAAGCCGATTTTTTATCGACTTGTTTTGTATATACCGATTTCTTTCATTTGAGGACTTATAGTGAAATTTTGTGTAGAATATTTTCGCCTTTAACATCAATCCCCTAACATGGAAAAATGTGGGACTTGTAGGCATGAAATCGAAAAGACGAAAATTTTCCAAATTTATTTATTTTTTATAATACCCAGATTCGATCCAATATTTTATTGATATAAAGCTCACTTTCAAATTTCTTGTGGTCGATGCCCCTTAGTGAAATTTTATGGAGAACATATTGCCCTTTGAGATCAACCTCCTAAAATGACGTTTTGGGGGTTAAATAAGCCTCTAGTTGGAACTAGTATTTTCAAAATTTCAAATTTATTTATGAATATTTTGGAAACTAACCCATTTTAGGGCTGTTATTTTATGCTCATGGATAATATATACCGATTTGCTTTGTTCCATGACTTATAGTGAAATTTTGTGTAGAATATTTTCGCCTTTAACATCAATCCCCTAACATGAAAAAATGTGGGACTTGTAGGCATGAAATCGAAAAGACGAAAATTTTACAAATTTATTTCTTTTTTTTTATAATACACAGTTTGATACTCAAATTTTTTTGATAAGAAGTTTGTTTTCAATTTTCTTGTGGTCGACGACCCTTAGTGAAATTTCATGGAGAACATGTTCGCCTTTGACATCAACCTTCTAAAATGACGTTTTGGGGGTTAAATGAGCCTCTATTTGGAAGCAGTATTTATTTAATTGTAGCAAAATTTTTATGAATATTTTTGTGCCCATATTAGGGCTGTTATTTTATGGTCATGGATTATGTATGCCGATTTTTTTGTTCCATGTCTTATAGTGAAATTTTGTAGAGAATATTTCCCTCTTTGACATCAATCCCCTCACGTGAATAAATGTGGGACTTATTGACATGAAAAAGAAAATGAAGAAAATTGTTCAAAATTGATTTTTTTCATAATAGCCAACTTTGATACTCATATTTTATTGTTACAAATCTCCTTTTCAAATTTCTTGTGGTCGGTGACCCCTAGTGAAATTTTGTGGGGAATATTTTCTCTTTTGACATCATCCTGCTAATATGACGTTTTAGGGGCTAAAAAGTCTCTGAATCGAAAAAAGTATTAAATTAAATGTAGTAAAAAATCTGAGAATATTTTCATGTTAATTTAGCCATTTAAAGCCGATTTTTATCGCCTTGTATTGTATATACCGATTTCTTTCATTTGGGAACTTATAGTGAAATTTTGTGTAGAATATTTTTCCCTTTGACATCTAGCCCCTAAAATGAGGTGAGGAGGGTCAATTTCTCATAATTTCTAAACAAGTATATGGAAACCTCTACATTTTTCCATATTTTTATTGACATCTATTATGTACCGATTTCTTGTGTTTGGTGACCTATAACGAACTTTTTTTTGGAAATATTTTGGAGCCACTCCCCTAAAATGCAGTTATACTGCATATTTTTTCATTAATTTTTTATAGTTTCCTGCTCTGATGACATCACCATTGCAGCCAAGAAAATCACATCAATTCTCTCACATCATTTATGTTTATGATCTCATAACTTGTCTCATAATTTTTATGTTTATTTAGCTCTCCTATAATTATATAAAAATGCACACTTAAATTAATAAATAACTTGAAACGATCTTAGAATGCGGAACAAAGTTTCAGACTTGAGAAATAAACTTTAACTAGAAAATCGCCAATTACAAAATTGCAAGAAAACAAAACTCACACTCAATATTAAATAGCACTTGTTTCAGCGAAAAAAAAAAAACACAAACAAACTTCAAAACAAATAATTATGGAGGAATGAAAATGACATGAAGGCGAACAAAAAATACAAAAATAAAACAAATACCATCAGCAAGAAATGACACAGAAAAATGGAAACAAAACAACTGGTTGTCAACTTTAACAGCGTGATCTGAAACACAGAGCTAGAAAAAAAAATAAATAAATGTAGAATTTACTACAAGTCAGGCCGTAAGCAATAATTGTGGAATTGTTCCATGATAGCTAAACAAACATGGAACACTACAGGTCCACAGACAGACATACATACATGCGAGCTAGATAGACAGACAGAACCACCAGAACAGCAAATTATTAAAAGCACGTTAAGTTTAGTTAGTGGATGTTGTTTTTTCTTGTGATTTTTCTAATGTTCAAACACCACGAACACTTATTTTAGGCACGCATAGGGGTTAGGCATGAGAACTTTGCCAACGATTTGGCAAAAGGTGTAGAAAAATATTTCAAACAGTTGGGGAGGAAAATGAACACAGAGTTCGGAAAATTCTTAAAAATATATATATTTTTTAATCTTCCATAATGACTTGTTCTAGGGGCCCATTAAGACCCACAATACCTGATTTTAGAGTAATTTGTCCAATGGAAAAAATATTCTACATCGAAATTTACTATAAGTCTCCAAACTAAGGAAATTGGTATTTTGAACCTATATCCATCAAATATGAGTAGGAAACTTGGGTCTATAACAACGTAATATTTCTCTGTTAGTTTTTAAAAATATTTTTGAATCAGGTCCTTATTTCCTCAATTTAACACAATATTTGAAGGGTATTGTTAAAGGAGAAAATATTCTCCATCGAAATTTACTATAAGTCTCCAAACTAAGAAAATTGAGATATTGAACATATATCCATAGAATATGTGTAGGAAAATTGGGTCAATAATGCACAACATGCATTCCAGTTGGTTTTTTACCTTTTTGAATGGGGTCCTAATTTGCCCCACTTGACTTAACTTCTGAGGGGTGGTGGTAAAGGAGAAAATATTTTCCATCGAATCTTACTATGAGTCTCTAAATAAAGGAAATCAGTATGTCGAACACATATCCATAGAATATGAGTAGGAAAATTGGGTTTATAAAGAAAAAAGTGCAATTCGTTTTTTTTAACCCTTTTGAATTCGATCCGATTTTCCTTACTTAACATAATTTTTTTGGTGAGATGTTAAAGAAAGATATATTCTCCATCGAATTTCACTATAAGTCTCCGAATACAAGAAACTCAAAAATTATACACATATCCATAGAATATGAGTACGAAAGTTTGGGCTTAAACCCAGAAGTGTTTCTTTCTTAGTTTTTACAATCATTTTGAATCAAATCCAAATTTCCCCTATTTAACGCAATATTTGAGAGGTATTGTTAAAGGAGAAAATATTCTCCATCGAATTTTAATTTAAGTCTCCAAATAAAGGAAATCGGTATGTCGAACATATAACCATAGAATATCAGTACGAAAATTTAGTCTTTAAGAAAAAAGTATTTTTCAGATAGTTTTTTCATTGTTTTAGAATCAGGTCCACATTTCCCCTATTTGACAAAATATTTTAGGGGTATTGTTAAAGGAGAAAATATTCTCCATCAAATTTCACAAAAAGTCTCCAAATAATGGAAATCGGTATGTCGAACATCTATCCATAGAATATGTGTTGGAAATTTGGGTCAATAATTAACAACATGCATCCCAGTTGTTTTTTACCTTTTTGAATGGGGTCCAAATTTGCCCAACTTGACTTAACTTTTGAGGGATGGTGGTAAAGGAGAAAATATTCTTCATTAAATTCTACTCTAAATCTCCAAATAAAAGAAAATCGGTATGTCGGATATATATCCATAGAATATGATCACAAAAATTGGGTCTGTAAAGAACCAAATAAATTTTGATCTTTTTTTGACATTTTCGAGTTTTGTCCGAATTCCTCACACTAAACATAATTTTTGAGACGTGGCATTAAAGAAAGAAATATTCTTCATCGAATTTCCAGTTCCGGAAGACAAGAAACTTGTAAGTTGAAAACATATTCATAAAATATGAGTTCTAATAATGCATTTCGAATTTTTTTTACATTTTCGAATTAGATCCTAATTTCCCCCACTAAACATAATTTTTGAGGGCTGGTATTAATGGAAGAAATATTCTGCACCGAATTTTATTACAGGTTTCCAAATAAAATAAACTTGCAAATGAAACGCGTATTCATAAAATATTAGTTCAAAAATCAGGTCTAAAACAACAAATGCGTCTCGATTATTTTTGGACCTTTTTTAGGTGGGTCCAAATTCAACCGTCTTAACCCCATTTTTGAGGGTTGACGTCAAAGGAAATAATATTCTCCATCAAATTTTACTATAAGTCTCTAAAGATAAGGAAGTTTTATATAGAACATATATCCCTAAAATATGAGTTCTAATATTGGGCCTATAAAAAACCAAATGTATCTCGATTTTTTTTTTTCATTTTCGACTGACGTCCGAATTTCTCCCACTAAACATAATTTTTGAGGGCCGGTATTAGTGGAAGAAATATTCTGCACCGAATTTTATCATAGGTCTCCAAATAAAAGAAACTTGTAAATGAAACGCGTATCCATAAAATTTGAGTTCAAAAATCAGGTCCATAACAAAAAATGCATAACGATTATTTTTTGTGACCTTTTTGAGTTGGGTCCAAATTCAACCGTCTTAACCCCATTTTTGTGAGTTGGAGTCAAAGGAAAAAATATTCTCCATCGAATTTAACTATGAGTCTCCACAGACAAGGCACTTGTATATGGAACACATATCCCTAGAATATGAGTACTAAAATCGGGTTCATAAAAAACCAAATGTAACTCGTTTTTTTTTTAAATTTTCGAATTACGACCGAATTTCCCCCACGAAGCATAATTTTTGGGGACTGGTATTAATGGAAGAAATATTCTGCACCGAATTTCGTTATAGGTCTCCAAATAAAAGAAACTTGTAAATGAAACGCCTATCAATAAAATATGAGTTTAAAAATCAGGTCCATAACAAAAACTGCGTCTCGGGTATTTTTTGTCACCTTTTTGAGTTGGGTCCAAATTCAACCGTCCTAACCCCATTTTTGTGAGTTGGAGTCAAAGGAAAAAATATTCTCCATCGAATTTAACTATAAGTCTCCACAGACAAGGCACTTGTATATGGAACACATATCCCTAGAATATGAGTTCTAAAATCGGGTTCATAAAAAACCAAAGGCATCTCGATCTTTTCTTTTTTTTTTTTTGACATTTTCGAATTTGTCCGAATTTCCACCACTAAACATAACTTTTGAGAGTTGGTGTTAAAGAAAAAAATATTCTCCATCAAATTTCATTATGAGTCACCAAAGACAAGAAATCTGTAGATTTAGTATTTGCCTGTAAATTATGGAGCCCAAATTAGGAATCAAATCGGCTCACTATTATTTTCGTAACAAATGCTTTTTGCTAGACTTTCTTATCACAAA
Organism: Musca domestica; assembly: GCF_030504385.1. Taxonomy (NCBI): domain Eukaryota; kingdom Metazoa; phylum Arthropoda; class Insecta; order Diptera; family Muscidae; genus Musca; species Musca domestica. The sequence goes on along the minus strand of NW_026712248.1, from coordinate 308,249 downwards.
AATAATTCACTGAGTCGATTTTCCCATTGAAAAATTGCGATTTTCCAATTAAAAATTTAGCTGAATTGAGTTTTTCTTACAGAAAAGTTTTATGGAATTAAGATTTTCCATGGAAAATCTCGTTTAATTGAGTTGTTTTATGGAAAACCTTTGCTGAACTGATTTTTCAAGTTACTGGGGAAACTTTGCTAAGTTTTGGTATTTCTTTTGAAAAATTAAACTCAATATAAATTATGAATTTCAATATTTTCCTCTCCACTGTAAAACAAAACTATTAAATCATTCTTTGTCTGCGGGTGTCGGTTTTGTTTTTGTACTTCACCCAGGTTACCTTTTAGCCATTGCTGTCGCTATGGTGATATTTTACTGGCATATTAAGAAGTCAGAAGCAACAACAACACCAACATGAAACATTTAACTTTTTTCACTTAACAAATGATATTTATTATATTTATGAGCATAGATTTGTTTCAACAATTACAGAGTCCACCAGGTTTTTGTTTTTCTGGTGGCTGGGGGCTATGTTGGTGAGGGTCGAGTATTTCCCCCCTACTACCGATTGTTAGACAGACTAGACTGACTGATATCTTCGACATGGAGTATAGTAGTTCTATAAACGAACAGGTTGTTTGTGTTTGTTGTTCTTCTTTTTTGTTTTTGTTGTTGTTTTTCGCTTTTATTGTTGTTGTAATAATGGCGATATTGAGTTTTAATGGCCAGCTCTTAGATCAAGGTAAACATTTAATAAAAAATGTAAATTATATTCCAAGTTAATTGTACATTAAACGCCACATTGTTGTTTTTGTTGTTGTCCTTTTCGTCCCAACATACCAAAAATACAATACAGCTTGAGAACAATATTATAAAAATATAATTTTTCAACAATGCTTGAGAAACACTTATGTTCCACAAACATTTCTCAAGTCTGTCCCTTGTTGACAAATTAGTTTTGATTTTTTGTGAAAATTGTCAGCAAGAAATTATTTTCTTTGGCAAAAAACAAAATCACGCGAATTTAGGACCCATTTATGGACCGAACCCTTAAGGTATGGATGAATAATAAATCCGGGCATCTTTCACATAAATTATTCCAATCCCATTTCAGATTGGAAGCATCAAAAAAGTTGCAGAAATTCAATAGATGTGTAGTCTTAGTGGAAGAGATGCAGAAGTTCAAATAAGGGAGAAGAAAGCGTCAGGGTATCAAGGCCACATGCGGCAGTGACTACTGGGATGTCCATCAAGAAAAAACGTTAAAAATGATTAAAATCTAAAAAAAATAATATTTTATACTATTACAAAAATAAGCTTATTATAATATTATTTTTGTAAGCTTATTCTACAATTTCAAGTATAAGCTTATAAATAAGGGTTCCGTTTCGATTATTCTATACTTGTTATACAAACATTTTTCAATGTTTTCTCAAGATTTTCTCAAGCTTAAGGCTTATGTTCATAAGCTTATTGTAATATTATTCTCAAGCCATTTTGGTATATTGGGGTGTATGTATGTGTGTGTGTGTGTCTCTGTGTTTTAAATGGATAAATTCTTACGTAAATTGTTTAGTGACACTTTCGCTTTCGTGTCTAATTGTTAGGGAACTATGGCATGCCAGAGGACCACCATTTATGGTGGTTTGTTCTAAAATTGATTGTGAAACTAAAACTGGATTTAATTTGTTTTTGTCTTAAATGGAGGTGTTTTCAACGGAATAGTTGTTTGAAAGTCTATTGTGCAATAAGGAGCCGGGTTTCAGAAATGTATGCAGAAACATTATTGATTTAATTTAAATATAAAAGGAATTTTTTGTTCAATTTTCTAGTTATTAATTAATTTCTAATTTTTTAAGAAATTAAATTTTAATTTTTATGGATTAGTCGTTTCATATTGAAATTAGATAGCCTCAGTTTTTATCAACAAATTCCAATCCTAATTGTTGAATATCAACAAAATTTGTAGTTTCCATTTTAAAAGAGAATTTACAGCTGCTTGTTAAATTTGGCCAAAAATGTCCCTAAATATCAATTTTAGGAAAATGGTATCAATGAACAAATTATTCCACACTAAATTTTAATATATGTCTCTGAAGAAAATAAATCTCTGGGATTAAAATTTGTTATCGAAATATCCCAATCAATCAAAGCCATTATTTGGTTGAATTTATTGAATTACTCTTTTTGCTCTCTTTGGAATATTGTCTCAAAAACCCCCAATACTTCATTTTAGAGAAATTTTGTCAATTTAAAAAATATTCTCCATCCAATTCTACTATAAGTCTCCGAACAAAGGGAGTAGATTTCTATGAAATACAAGTTTAAAGTCGGGTCAATAAAAAAATGGGTTTTTTGGGATCCTTTTTGAATATGATCCAAATTTCCATCTCTCAACCTAATTTTTGAGGGGTGGTGTTAAAGGGAAAAGTGCTCTACATTGAATTTCACTATAAGCCTCCAAAGACATGGAACTTGTAAGTGGTACACATAACAATAAAATATGGGAAAAAAATTGGGATCTTTACAAGGAAATGTGTCTCTGTTGCTTTTTGAATCCTCCTTGAAGTGGGTTCGAATTTCCACCACTTAACATAATTTTCGAGGGGTGGTGTTAAGGGAGAAAGTTTTCTACATCAAATTTCACCATAGGTCTCCGAAGACATGGAACTTGTAGGTGGAACACATTCCAATAAAATTACAGTTCAAAGTCGAGTATATGACAAAAAAACTGTGTCTGTGGGTTTTTAGATCCGTTTTGAATGGGGTCCGAATTTCCATAACTTAGCATGATTTTTGAAGGTTGTTGTTAAAGGGGAAAATTTTCTACATCGAATTTCACCATAAGTCTCCGAAGGCAAGGAACTTGTAAGTGGTACACATACCACAAAAATATCTGTACGAATATTGGGTTCATAATAGAGAAATTTGTCTCTGTTGCTTTTGGATCCGTTTTGAATTGGGTTTGAATTCCCATCACTTAACATCATTTTTGAGGGATGGTGTTAAAGGGAAAAGTTTTCTACATCAAATTTCACCATAGGTCTCCGAAGACATGGAACTTGTAGGTGGAACACATTCCAATAAAATTACAGTTTAAAGTCGGGTATATAACAAAAAACTGTGTCTGTGGGTTTTTGGATCCGTGTTGAATTGGGTCCGAATTTCCATAACTTAGCATGATTTTTGAGGGTTGTTGTTAAAGGGGAAAATTTTCTACATCAAATTTTGCCATGAGTCTCCGAAGGTAAGGAACTT